>NC_037544.1:24994702-25000899 GCF_001531365.2 Cynara cardunculus var. scolymus | reverse complement strand
CGAAATTACACCTTCGCCCATGGCTTGACTTTTCTTTCTCTTTTGGCCCGATTTTAGACTTATTATTAAATTTCTATTTAATATAATTAAAAATAGAAATTGTAAATAAAGATAAATTATTTATTCTCAAATTTTGGGTTTTACAACTCTCCCCTCCTTCAAGAAATTCCGTCCTCGGAATTAACACTTGCTAAAATAACTGGGGATAGCTAGATTTCATTTCTTCTTCGRGCTCCCACRTCATTTCTGCGCCCTTATGGAATTTCCACTTAACCAACACCAATGGTATACTTTTGTTTCTTAGTCTTTTCGTCTTCTTATCCAATATACCAATTGGCTCTTCCACATAGGCGAGTTTGTCGTTAACCTCGATGTCTTCCAAATCCAAAACAGCTGATTCATCAGCTAAACACTTTCGCAAGTTTGAMACRTGGAAGGTATTGTGAATACTTCCTAATTCCTCTGGTAGCTTCAACYGATAAGCAACTGCTCCTACTCTTGCAGTTATTTCAAATGGTCYGATATACCTTGGACTTAGCTTGCCTTTCTTTCCAAATCTTACAACTCCTTTCCACGGTGATATTTTCAACAAGACCTTATCACCTACTTGGAATTCCAAAGGTCGTCGCCTTCTATCCACATAACTCTTTTGTCTGTCTTGTGCAACCTTTAACCTTTCTTTGATCTGTACTATCTTATCAGATGTCTGTTGGACTAACTCAAGTCCAGCTAATTGTCTTTATCCAATGTCTGCCCAACAAATCGGAGTTTTACACTTACGGCCATATAGCGCTTCAAATGGTGCCGCCTTGATGCTTGAGTGATAACTATTGTTATAAGCAAATTCTATCAATGGGAGGTGGTTGTCCCAACTACCTCCAAAGTCAATTACACAGGCTCTCAGCATATCTTCTAGTGTTTGTATTGTCCTCTCACTCTGGCCATCAGTTTGAGGATGATATGCAGTACTTATGTTCAATCGCGTTCCCATTTCTTGTTGGAAGCTTGACCAAAACCTCGAGGTAAGCCTAGCATCTCTATCTGAGACGATGGAGATTGGCACCCCATGTCTTGACACAATTTCATTGACATAGAGCTGGGCCAATCTTTCTAATGTATACTTGTCACTGATCGGCAAGAAATGAGCGGATTTTGTCAATCGGTCCATAATCACCCATATGGCATCGTGCCCCTTTATTGTTCTCGGAAGTTTGGTGACGAAGTCCATCGTGATCATATCCCACTTCCAGACTGGGATCTCCATTAGTTGCAACATTCCCGATGGTTTTTGATGCTCGGTCTTCACTTTCAAGAACGTCAAACATTTTCCCACGTAGTTGGCTACTGCCCTTTTCATGTCGGGCCACCAATAGTTTTCCTTAATGTTCTTGTACATCTTATTACTACCTGGGTGCATAGTGTATTTGGACTTATGTGCTTCATCCATCACTATATTTCTTAGGTCCCCCAAACTAGGAATCCAAATCCGATTCCCATGCCTATATATCCCATCTGGTCCAGCTGTCAARGTCTTAATTTGTCCTATCATTCTCTCCCTTTTGATATTTGCTTCAAGTAAAGCTTCCCTCTGGACATCCCGTATACGGTCTAGAAGCTCCACCTTAACACTCATCCACATGGCTCGAACCCTGAATGGTCCGTTTCTCTCCTTCCTACTCAGTGCATCGGCAACTACATTTGCCTTGCCTGGATGGTAGTGAATCTCACAATCATAATCCTTAAGTAGTTCCATCCACCTCCTTTGCCTCATATTTAGCTCCTTTTGATCAAACAAGTATTTAAGACTCTTATGATCGGTATAGATCATGCACTTGGTGCCGTATAAATAGTGTCTCCAGATTTTTAGCACGAAGACAACATCTGCTAATTCCATGTCGTGAGTTGGGTATCTCTTCTCGTGTTCTTTCAACTGTCGTGATGCATATGCAATGACCTTGCCTCGTTGCATTAGCACACAACCTAACCCAATTTTTGACGCATCGCTATATACGACGAAATCTTCTACTCCTTCCGGTAGGGATAAGACCGGTGCGGTGCTTAGTTTCTCCTTAAGTATCTGGAACGCTTCTTCTTGTTTCGTTCCCCAATCAAACCTAACCGACTTGTTAGTCAACGTCGTCAAACGCGTTGCTATTTTGGAGAAATCCTGGATGAACCTTCGGTAATACCCAGCTAGGCCTAGAAAACTTCGGATCTCCAATACTGACTTTGGCGATTCCCAATTCATAATTGTATCAATCTTAGCCGGGTCCACCTTGATCCCTTCCGTATTGACTACGTGACCGAGGAATTGTACCTCATGCAACCAAAACTCACATTTTGAGAATTTGGCGTACAATTGCTCCTTTGCTAGCAGTTCAAGAATCAATCTTAARTGTTGCTCATGCTCCTCCTTATTCTTCGAATAGATCAAAATGTCATCTATAAAGACTATGACAAATTGGTCCAAATACGGATCACATACTCGATTCATTAAGTCCATGAATGCCGCAGGTGCGTTTGTCAATCCGAACGGCATTACTACAAATTCGTAATGCCCGTATCGAGTCCTAAAAGCTGTCTTTGATACGTCTTCTTCTCGAACCCTCAACTGATGGTAGCCTGATCTCAAATCGATCTTCGAGAAACAGCTGGCTCCTTGCAGCTGATCGAAAAGGTCGTCGAACCTGTTCTTTATCGTGATTTTGTTCAGTTCCCGATAATCGATGCACATCCTCATCGTGCCGTCCTTCTTCTTGACGAATAAAATTGGTCCTCCCCATGGCGACGAGCTTGGCCTAATAAATCCTTTATCTAAGAGCTCCTGCAATTGCTTCATCAGCTCTTGCATTTCGGTTGGGGTTAAACGATAAGGTGCCCTTGCGATCGGTGTCGCACCTGGTATCAGATCAATTTGGAACTCTACCTGACGTTCCAGGGGTATTCCTGGTAACTCATCTAGAAATACTTCCGGGTAGTCCCTTACTACCGGTACATCTTGTATTGCTTTCTTTTCGAGCTTGGCGTCGATGGTGTATGCCAAGTAAGCTACGCAACCCTTCCGCAGACACTTATTTGCCTTAATGGCATTGATCAGCCCTACGCAACCCTTCTTTCGATCACCGTAAACCTGGATCGTTTCTCCTTTTGGAGTTCGAATCTTGACCATCTTTTTATTGCATACTATTTGTGCATGATTGGCAGACAGCCAGTCCATTCCCAAGACTATGTCAAAACCTCCTAGGCTCATTGGCATAAGCTTAACAGGGAAATCCTTCCCATCTATAACGATTTTGCATTCATCAAATACTTCGTCTACCTTACACTGACTACCGTTGGCTGTTTCTACAGTGTAGGTTTTATCTAGCCTACAGGCACTCTTATCCAGATAGTGGCAGAAAGCAGTAGACACAAAACTACCATTCGCACCCGAATCAAATAACACATGTGCATACACATTGTTGATAGGGAACATACCAGATACGACATCGGGTGTTTCCTTCGCCTCTTCCCAAGTCATGTTTTAAGCTCGACCGTGTCCCTTAGGTAGCTCCTTCCTACCTTCCGGTCTTCTTCCAAACCCGTTATTCCCTGTCTTCCCGTGGGGTGTCGCACCATTGCGACGTTTTGGACAGTCAGGACGCAAATGTCCCGTAGCTCCGCATTCATAACATGTCCTTCCTTCCGGGCATTCTCATGCGGTATGCCCCGGTTTGTTACACCGGTAGCACGTCAGGCTCCCCACTATGCACTCTCCCTTGTGCCTCTTGTTGCATTTGCTACATGGAAGAATGGTGAGTTCCTCGCTTCGGGTTTTTGTCGGAGTTGGAATCCATTTGGATTTCTTGTGAAACTTGCTCGATCCTTCCCATCTTCTCTTCACCTCTTTTCTATCACTACCTTCTCTAGCGTTGTTCTCTTCCGCCACCTTTGCCATCTCCACTGCTTGTACGAACGTGGCTGGTTTAGTCATGTCCACATACCACTTGATCTCGATTTTTAAGCCATCCTTGAAACGGCCTATCTTTCTCTCCTCGGTGGCCACCTGATACTTGACGAACCTTGCCTTTTCAAGAAACTCGTTGACATATTCTTGTATTGACAACGATCCTTGCTTCAACCTTAGAAATTCGGATTCTAGCTTGTTCACTTCTGTTTGCGAGCAGTACTTATCCATCATCATCTTCTTCACTTGCTCCCATGCCATGGCAGCAATCTCCTCATCACCTCTGACTGCGCACTCAGTCTCCCACCAGTGTAGTGCATAGTCCACAAAGGTCGTAGCAGCATAAGTTACCTTTTGTTCTTCCGTGCATCTACAAATTTTGAAACAACTTTGCATCTTGGCTATCCAGTTCATCAGGCCAACTGGGCCTTATATTCCTTTAACCTCCTTTGGCCCGGTGCCCTTGAATGTTTTGAAGCTGCATCCTCTCTCTTTTGCTGCCAACTCGGTGATCCCCATGATGGGCGATTCTTCCTTCTCCTTGACAGATACTTCCACATTCCCGGTGGCTTGAGTGTTCTCATGTTGAACACTTTCTTCCCTTCCTTCTTCACTATCCTTAAATTGGTCGCCTAACATTTCCTTAAGCATGTCTGACAATGTGTCCCGGAGGACTTGTGCCATCTGCTCCGCCATTGTTTCCTTCGTGAGAGGAAATTCTTCCCCTTGATCCCCTTGGCTCCTACCGACAGCCAAACTAGCTGGCGTGGATGGGGCCATACTCGAATTAGCGGCTCGGGCACTTCCGCGACCTCGACCCTGGGCCCGTGTCCGTCCTCGAACTGCCGGTGGGGCTAAGCCATTAATGCCTCCCTCATTGAGAGCGTTCCTTGTTGATCCACGAGAAACCATACTGATAATATAGGGTACTATTGCTTTAGTAAGGTTCTAAAGTCAACATAATTCATTCCATTCATATATAAATAATCACTATGTATAGGCGAAATGCATAATAAGAAATTCGCGTCGAAAATTTCGTAATGCTCAAAAGATATATTTATATTCAATGTCAATAAAATCCCAGGGAGAGATATATTACAAATCCCATTTACCTACAAAAGATGGGATTCACGAAATCCTGACATATCACTTAATCATGTGATTGTTCAAAAAAGAAATCTATTGATAGCTTGATCAGCTATCTAGACCTTCACTATTACATTCTATACTCAAAAGATTTCTCTCCCTCTTCTTCCAAAAAGACTCTATGTCTAGAACTGATCGGCTGGGTAATAAGGGAGATAAGGGTCCCTCAACCACTGCTCATAGGATGTAGATGGTAGGGAACGCCACAGCACACTAGCCCTTGGGCCATTTCTGATGCATCGAACCCAGTTGGAGAGATAGCCCTTTACTACGCCCGCATAATCTATGGTCACTCTTTTATAGAAGCGAACTCTGTCCTTGATTCTGGTGCCTACGTGGCGAGTAGCAATCCTTCGTTCTTGTTCAAGTACAACCTTATCCCAAATCAGGGCATGACACTGGTCCGACAAATCTGCATTTTCTTCAGTCAACTCGATTAGGGCTCCTCCTTGTTCGACATGTGCCCGCTGAAGATTGTTCAGCCACTCATTTAGTCTAGTGTTGTCATCTACGGTTCGGGTCAACCTCTCCCTTAGCCTTGTGTTTTCGCCCTCCAGGGCCTCTATAGTTTCCATCATGTCCTCACTCGTCGGGGTGCGGGGCGTGTAGTCCATCGATGGTTCGGATGTGGTCCTCCTCCCGTTGGGCGCTTGTGACGACACCTCACAGGCGTCGGCCAGACTATCACTTCTGGACCGGGAGCGGGAAACATGACTGGCGCTGGGGCGGCGATTGTCAACGGGTCCCCTATTTGGTCCTAGCCCGTGCGGTGTCCTACGTGCTCCGTAACCGCGCCCGCGTCTGATAGATCTGGTGTGGATGGTGTGCATCATTTTTTTCCTACAATTTAAAAAGGATCACTAAGTCGAATAGTGATGTAGGATCAAGCTTAATCGCATGCTAAGCAACACTACTACACAATGAACATGTGCTTCTACTAATCTTCTCAGTTTAAGCTTAGGCTAAGTAAATCTTAACCTCTTTACCTTAAACTAAGGCTCTAACAATCTTCTCAGTTTAAGCTTAAGCTAAACAAGTTTTAGCCTAATTACCTTAAACTAAGGCTCTAACAATCTTCTCAGTTTAAGCTTAAGCTAAGCAAGTT
>NC_037544.1:24984092-24993327 GCF_001531365.2 Cynara cardunculus var. scolymus | reverse complement strand
AAATATTTCAACGCAGGACCAGAGCCCCTCTGGTCTCTCTTCCAGAGCTTCTGGTCTTCATGACCAGAGCCTCTGGTTAACCATACTTGGAAAATATTCTATACTAAGGGCCAGAGCCCCTCTGGTCTCTCTCTTTTCTTCCAGAGCCTTCCAGAGCCCTCTGGTTCTCGCAACCAGAGCCTCTGTTTGACRTAATCTGGTACAGAGCTCGTCACAGAGCTCTCACAACCTAATACAAAACTCATGTAGAGTTTCTAACACGTTACAGAGCTCTCATGCAGAGCTTCTGTATGCCCGCCTCTACGTGGTTTTTACAGTGTGACACAGTGTGCTTACTATATGAAATCTAAACCTTGAATCGATCCTTAAAACCAAGGTTTGGTCGTGAGCCTTCCAGGGTTCTGTACACGACCAAAGGCATCACTAGACATAATTAACATAAGATTTGGTTGAGTATTTACCTCCAAACGTCGAGGAAACAGGGGGTGTTCTTGCTTGGTCTTGAGCTCCGGTTCCCTTTTCTCTCAAGCTCACGATTCCTTCTTCTCAAGAGATAATCACTCTCGGCCAGTATCCTTGATTTATACCCAAGCGATTTGGCCTATTAGTTGACCAAATCGGCCAAATCCCGATTTCCAGGCTGCAAGACTGTCTTCTTTACAGCTTGCAGCCATGCAGGTCGTAGTTTCCTCAAAGAGGCCAGGCCATGCATGCGCCCTTTCCCGCCCTTCCTAATGAGGATAGCAGGCCCTCCTCTGTTTGTGCGGTCTGTTGCAAAATTACACAACAGGTCCTTCTGATTTGGGCCGGTTTACACCCGACCCCGCCCTCTAACTATCGCGAAATTACACCTTCGCCCATGGCTTGACTTTTCTTTCTCTTTTGGCCCGATTTTAGACTTATTATTAAATTTCTATTTAATATAATTAAAAATAAAAATTGTAAATAAAGATAAATTATTTATTCTCAAATTTTGGGTTTTACATATATTGGGTCATAGAAATTGGTATATAGATGTTCCATTAAATACAAAAACAAGAAATGATGAATTACATAAGTTCAGAATTCCTCTTGTTTGACAAATGGGATAGGTCTGACAGAGGCAGGTCCTGATGATGCTTAACTTTGAGAAGCTACTTCTTTGACTAGAAGATCTTCTAAAAAATTTCTTGGAACCTCCTTCAGGGATCAGTAATTACTTCACCAACTTAACCTATCCTTGCAACTAGCAAGCTAGTGTCAATTCTTTTCGAATACAGAAAAAGATGTTAGTGCAGGCACAACAAGATCTTGTCTTGAAACGTAGGTGCCGTCAGATCTTATTTTCTTCCTTTTTTCATTAGATGCTACTTTATTTGTTGCCTTCCTCTTCCTCTTCCTCTTCCTATTCCTATTTCCACTGATAGTAATAGTCATTTCATTAGGTATAATCCAAATTTTGACTTGCTATCACCTAGGCATCTAACAGCATCATCCAGATCATTTATGCTTAGAGAGGAGCGTTCAATGTGCCTCATTAGCTAAGGCTTTCCATACTTCCTCATAAAGGATATTTCAACCAAGTACCAAATCTTCTGCATCCCCTAGCCTTCAGTCTTATCTTCTAGATCTTATTGGACTTAGACTGTTTAGAGGGTTCAGTAGATGGAGAGGGTTATTCTTTGCTTTTCCAAACTCCTCTAACATGCTTTGTTGGTCTTCTTAAAGCTTTTTCCTTATTTCTTCATTGTTTACTACTGCTTCCTCATCAACTTCTTCATTTGAGTTAGTAACAAAAAAAATTAAAAGGTAGAACCATATGATGCAGTAGCAAGGGCAGCAGATGCAATAGATGGATGAACAATAGTGAAAAGAGCAAGAATGGTAAGGGTTGAAATGGCAAGTGCAGAAGAAGTAGAAACTTGAGCAAAGCTGGCAGTTAGTGTTTTTCCATAATCCTCAACATGAAACTATTCTATTTAAATAAAGGTATGAGAAAGGGTTGGGGCAATGAATGCAGGCTAGAAAGATGATATTTGTTATTATTCTATCTATTTGTGCATCAAGTTTGATCCCTTAGGAGGTAGAACTTCTCTCCCCCTTTTGGCATCATCAGGGGTTTGAAGTGTGCTTGTGGATCAGTGAGGATGAGGAGGTGGTAGCATAGCTTGAACCAACTTGTTCATGCGCATTGTATCTGCTTTGATGTTATCGTTGAAGGCTAATAGATGATTCTTGATGAATTCGAATAAGGTTGAAGCTGCAATAGATGACTGATAAGTGTATAAAAATACACTTTAACACCTATTTAGGAATTGATTTTAGTATTTTTCCTACTCCCAAAATCCATATATTGAGTCTTTTTATTTTGATTTTACATGTTACTAAGTCTGTAAATAGGATTTAAAAGAGTTGGATTTGTTTTATTTATTGGTATACAATATTAGTAATATGTTCAAAGTTGTTGCAGCATGTTACTATTGCTCTGCTAGAAGACAAATGAAGAGGAAGGTTGACTTTTTTTAAAGATGCTCTTTTGGAAGACGCTTTTCAATTAGGGGAGGTTGTAGAGCATAAAGTAATATGTAGAAAATATGCTTAAAAATGCGTAGTACTTGATTAATTAGTATTATCTAGTGAACAATTTTGTTTGTTAGTTGGGTAATACCCAATGGATATTATATTCCCTCATTTGGAAGTCGTCTCCCCTATATAAGCTTCATTTACTTTTATTAACAACTTTTTTTTATTAACCTGAATATCAACCCGCTATGCGAGCCGACTAATCCTAGGACGACCACCTGCTTTGGAGATAGCCCGGAGCCATCGCATTTGAACCTCCATGGCCACTAGGAGATTTTTATTTCTCCTTGGATTTGAACCTGGGACCTCCTGGTACTTTTGATTTTTGGAGCCAAACTCAAACCAATCAGGCACCATCCTTGTGGTTAAATTAACAACTTTTTGCTTAACCTAGTTTAGCTGGTACTTGTAACTATCTAGTTCTTGTTTATATTTGTTTGGGAACAAATTATTAAGCTTTCGGTTTAAGAATTTATTGTCTCGAACTTCCTGCAACAAGTTCTTCAGTCTTCACAAGCACTCTTTCCTTTAAAATTTGTACATCGTTTGCATTCAAGCTCTTTATTATTCTGTCATTTACTTTTAATGGTATTTATTTTTATCAATTACATTCAAGTCATAAACATTTTTGTCATTTAGATTCAAGTCATTTGCATTTATGTCAATTACTAATTAACCATTTTACATTTATGTCTTACTTTTAGTTGAAAGCGATGATAGATTAATCACCCTAGCTTGGGTCCAAGTGAAAGTTGAGAGATTAAGCCAACCGTGCATGTGAATATTGCTTTCTGGATATTATCAACTGTTGGTCCCAGCCGGATCTACAAGAGTTATAGGTAATAAGTTTGTAGAGAGGGGGAGGATGAATGCAAACACATAAACTTTCACTTTTAAAAATTATATATCGATAAAGAAAGATCTATACAAATTTTACAAATTGTTTGCTGAAGAGATAAGGTAAAGAACCTATTTAAACAATCTAAGGTTTACACAATTACAAATAAAAAAGAGAAAAGATTTGCTACAAGAAATAAAGATAAGAATGTAAGTGATATTCACTTATTTTAAGTAGTTCTTTCTCTTAAGATGAGAGTAGAGAGAGAAGTAACTTCTTGGGTAAGTTTCTTAGAGATTAAGAAGTGATGACTAAGTAGAGAACACTCAACTATTTATACCCATTGCATTAAATGCAAATCAGAAGGTACAAAACATATGTCAATCTTTTGGAGGAAAGCTTGTCCTATGTTACATTAAAGAGTCCTTTTGGCTGTATATGAGCAGTCCTCTTTTCATAAAGTAGGTAAGTACTATAGAGTCAATGGAGTGACTCCGTACTTGTAATATTCGGGTTTCAACTTTTGATTTAAGATTTTTGGAACGAATATATATATATATATATATATGTGTGTGTGTGTGTGTGTGATAGGAATGTGTGAAGTGTGTGTTAGTGATGTGGTATGTGTATAAGGGAAATGATTTAAAAAAAAAGGGGGGGTCGGCTGGAGACACCGCCTACCTCATTCCCTTAGTGCTATAAATAGAAATTTTGAATTGGATGAAGAGTTTTACACACTCTCTATAATTGGAAGGTTTTCTTTGTGAATCATATGGATTGTAAGAAGAGAATTCAAAGCTTGGACATTCGATTTCTAAAGTGAGTGTATATTGTTTTAAAGTATTGGTTATTACTTCTTTTACTACTAGAATCTGCTATTTATGAACTGTATTTCATAAATATTTGTTTAAGTCCTTAAACCGCCCAAGTGTTGACCGGTTATTCTTAAACCGCTCAAGTGTTGTCCGAATATTTTCTTAAATCGCCCAAGTGTTGATCGGTTTATTCTTAAACCGCTCAGGTGTTGTCCGGATATTTCCTTAAACTGCCCAAGTGTTGACCGATTTATTCTTAAACCGCTCAAGTGTTGTCCGAATATTTTCTTAAACTGCCCAAGAGTTGTTCGGTTTAGAGATAAATCGCTCAAGCCGTGCCCGGATTATCATGTTTTGTTCTAAGTCTTTGTCCGGACTTGATATCCGGACAGTGATGACCGGATTCCTTATCCGGCTAAAATTGATTAAAGTTACATTCCGCGAGAGAGATGAAGTGGCGGTATAACCACGAGAGAGATGAAATGGCGGTGTAACCGCGAGAGAGATGAAATGGCTGTGTAACCGCGAGAGAGATGAAATGGCAGTGTAACCGCGAGAGAGATGAAATGGCGGTGTAACCGCGAGAGAGATGAAATGGCAGTGTAACCGCGAGAGAGATGAAATGGCGGTGTAACCGCGGGGGAGATGAAAAGATATGTGATAGATATTGATAAAATGTTTGTGATAAACAGGTTTGATTCTAAACTGCTAGTTAAGAAAGTATGTTGTTGGTATGAGTTATATACACTCACTAGACTTTTTGGGTCTAACGCTCAGTTGTTGGACTAACCGGTTTTGCAGGTCATCATACCTCGCAGGATAAAGGAAAGGGAAAAGTTTAATGTTGATTATTTGTTTACTCATAAATATATTTAAAGAAAGTTTTTGTTAGTCCGTGTTTTGTAACAATACTATTTTTATTAATCATGAGAATATGTATGTGGATTATTTGTATATGGAAATTGGGGGTTGTTACAGTTGGTATCAGAGCTTTAGTTTAAGGGATCTGGGTATTTACAAAATACTTAGACTTAAACTAGAAGTGCAGAAGTTATGATAATAGGTTTCACTGGGTCTATGAACATGAGAATATGTTATAGCTGAACCTCTTATGAGAAAGATAGATTACATATGACTGATATAATCTGAGTTATGGATAGACATGAGGATAAATGTGTTATTATATTGTGATTATGAGAATAATCATGTGTGTTTAAATGTGACAGAAAAAGTTATATACTGAGAAATGACAGATAATCCCAATCAATCAGAAAGAACCTCTACTGGTTATGGAAGAGGTCCGGGAAGAAGAAACGTAACACAAGAAGAGGACCCTGAAAATGTGATGACGATAGAAACGCGAAGTCGTAGCAGGGGTCGAGGAAGAGGTAGAGGTACTAGACAAGAACAGGAACTGTCGGCCCAAGAAAGTTCAATGTCTGGTCATGTAAGAGGAAGGGCAAGGGGTGGACACAATGTTCCTGATCCCGGATATATTACCCAGGAAATGTTGGCAATAGAGTTGGGAAAGTTCCAAGAAAGTTTAGTAAATTTGTTGGGACGTACAACCCAAAATAATCCAGAAGTGGTAAAAAATTTCGATTATCAGGAGGAAGCCGGAGCTAGTACACCGATAACTGGTATATCTGTACCCCTTACTTCATCCTCAGTACAAAAAGGAGGAGATATCAAAATGTTTCTTGCCTGTAAACCTCCCAAGTTTTTTGGTGAGCGTGATCCTGTTAAAGCCATGTGTTGGCTTAAAGAAATAGAACTGAGTCTGCAAATCAGTAAAAGTACAGAAGAGGACAAAGTCATGTTTGCTGTATCTCGTTTAAGATCAAGTGCTTTGTACTGGTGGGAAGTTCTGTCCAGTTCAGATCCGAATATTCTGAAAACCATGTTGTGGGAAGAATTTGTGGTTAAGTTTAAAATGCAGTATTGTCCTGAAGTTGCAGTACGAAAGTTGGAAGATGATTTCCTTCATCTAGAACAAGGAAACATGTCAGTTCGTCAGTATACAGAAGTCTTAATGGAACAATCCTGGTTTGCTGAAGCCTATATAATATCTGAAAACAGTAAAGTGAGAAAGTATATTTGGGGATTGGAGTCGAATCTTCGAAAATATGTAATATCCAGGAATCYGACAACATTTCAAGCGGCAGTTGATGCTGCTGAAATACTGGAACAAGATATTAATCGGCAACCACAAGAAAGGGTTGGAGAAAAAAAGAGAGGGGGAAGCTACAGTAACTGATTTCCGTAGACTAAGGTTTATGGAAAATTTGAATCGACCAATTTCAAGGTTTGCGGATAAGATGTGTAACAGATGTCATAAAATACATAAGGGAAATTGCAATACAGAATCTCGAGTATGTTTTAAATGTCAAGAACTAGGACATATAGCTCGAGATTGTCGGATGACATGGAGGTGTTTTACTTGTAATTCATCTCAACATGTAAATGCCGATTGTCCGCAAGCTAAAGGTCAAGGGTCTGGTTTTATTGGAGGACGGGGATCTGGATATTCTGGGGGCCGAGGACCTGGTTATGTGCCAACAGGTCGGGGACAAATGGATAATCGTGTTAATACAAGTAGTAAAGGAGAAATAAGACGTGGGGAGTCTGCGAGAGGGAGAGCTTTTCAGATGACAAGAGGTGAGGCGGAAGAGCACCCAGAAGTGGTGATAGGTACATTCCTTGTTAATTTAGTATGTGCCAAAGTTTTATTTGATTCGGGTGCAAATCGTTCTTTTGTGTCRCCATCATTTGTTAACTGCGCACATTTAGAATCTAAAGCATTGAGTGAGGATCTAATTGTGGAAACAGCAAACGATAGTGAAGTTTCGATTAAGGAAAGAATAGATGAGTGTTTCATAAGTATAGAAGGATGTGAGGTGCCTATACAGTTATTTCCTTTGCCTTTGAGGGATTTTGATATAATTATAGGCATGGACTGGTTAGCTGAAAACCAAGCCAACATAGTCTGTAATGAAAAGATGATTCATACAGACTTACCCGAAAAAGGAAGAGTTGTGATTTATGGAGATCGGCGGGATTGTTACTCTAGCCTAATTTCAGTTCTAAAGGCTAGGAAGTATGTACAGAAGGGATGTGTTAGTTTTCTTGCATATGCTATAGATATGAAGAAAGAGAAGGGAAAAATGAAGGATATTCCAGTCGTAAGGGAATTTCCTGAGGTATTTCCAGAAGATTTGATAAGTCTACCTCCAGACCGAATGATAGAATTTCAGATCGAATTATTTCCTGGAGCAACACCTGTTGCACGTGCACCATATAGATTAGCTCATTCTGAGTTAAAGGAATTAATGTCGCAATTAAAAGAATTGTTGGATAAATATTTTATCCGACCAAGTACTTCCCCATGGGGTACACCGGTGCTTTTTGTGAAAAAGAATGATGGATCAATGAGGATGTGCATTGATTACCGAGAGCTGAATAAACTGACAATAAAGAATAAGTATCCTCTCCCAAGAATTGATGATTTGTTTGAGCAATTGGTTGGGGCTACTTATTTTTCAAAGATTGATTTATGGTCCGGTTATCATCAATTGAAAATTCGGAATGAAGATGTGTCGAAAACGGCATTCCGTACACGTTATGGTCATTATGAATTCCTGGTTATGCCATTTGGACTCACAAATGCGCCTGCAGCCTTTATGGACATGATGAATAGGGTATGTCGTCCCTATCTTGATAAATCTGTGATTGTTTTCATTGATGATATTTTGATATATTCTCRGTCAGAAGAAGARCATGCACATCATTTGAGATTACTTCTGGAAWTGTTGAARCAAGAGAAACTGTATGCCAAGATGTCAAAATGTGAATTTTGGCTACGAGAAGTTCAATTTTTGGGGCATGTTATCTCAAAAGAAGGCATCAAAGTGGATCCTTTGAAGATTGAAGCCATTGAAAAATGGGAAGCTCCAAAAAATCCAACTGAAATAAGAAGTTTTCTTGGATTGGCTGGTTATTATCGTAAATTTATACATGATTTCTCTCGTATAGCTACTCTATTAACGAAGCTGACCAAAAAGAATGTGAAATATGAGTGGAATGAAGCACAAGCTCAGGCTTTTCAGATATTGAAGGATAAGTTAGCAGTGCACCAATTCTATCTTTACCAGATGGAATGGAAGATTTGTAGTTTATAGTGACGCGTCAAAGATGGATTTGGGTTGTGTACTAATGCAACGTGGAAAGGTAATAGCTTATGCTTCTAGACAGTTAAAAGATCATGAAAGGCAGTATCCTACTCACGATATGGAATTGGCGGCAGTAGTGTTTGCTTTGAAGATATGGAGGCATTATTTGTGTGGAACGAAATGTCAAATCTTCACAGATCATAAGAGCTTGCAACATCTGTTTAATCAGAAAGACCTGAATATGCGTCAGAGAAGATGGTTGGAATTGGTAAGTGATTATGATTATGAAATTTTATATCATCCAGGAAAAGCAAATGTAGTAGCCGATGCATTAAGTCGACAAGAGAAAAGWGGAACTATCAAAGCTATAGCTTTACGAGTTGAGTTGTTACCCAGTATTCAAGATGAGTTACGAGATTTCCAACATGAGGCAATAAAAGAAGATACGATTAAACAAGAAAGAATAAGTGGATTGATATCTGAATTTGTGAAAGATGATAAAGAGTTTTGGAAGTTCCAGAACAAAATTTGGGTACCATGCTATGGTGATCTCAGGAAACAAATTTTGAGTGAGGCTCATAAGTCACGTTTTGCAATACATCCAGGTACAAATAAAATGTATCGAGATTTGAAACAACACTATTGGTGGCCAGGTATGAAGAAATATATTGCTAAACATGTTGAGCAATGCCTGACATGTCTTCAAGTAAAGATTGAACACCAACGCCCTTATGGTAAATTACAATCTTTAGAAATTCCAGTGTGGAAGTGGGATCATATCACTATGGATTTCATAACCAAATTGCCGAGAACATCAAAAGGTTATGATGCTATATGGGTGATAGTAGATC
>NC_037544.1:24955911-24983877 GCF_001531365.2 Cynara cardunculus var. scolymus | reverse complement strand
TTTCTGATAGAGATAGTCGTTTCACTTCTATGTTTTGGAAGAGCTTCCAAAGAGAAATTTCGCAAATTAAGCTAACTACAGCTTATCACCCTCAAACTGATGGACAAAGTGAAAGAACTATCCAAACTTTAGAAGATATGCTGAGAGCATGTGTCATTGATTTCAGAGGGTCATGGGATAGTCATTTGGCTTTGGTGGAATTTGCATACAACAATAGCTACCATTCAAGCATTCAGGCAGCACGTTTCGAGGTACTGTACGGACGCAAATGTCGAACTCCTTTGTGCTGGAATGAAATAGGTGAAAAACAGTTAGATGGACCTGAGTTAGTTCAACAAACTGCATATAAAATTGGAGTAGTATGAGAACGAATGAAAGCGGCACATGATAGACAAAGAAGTTATGCAGATAAATGTCGGAAGCCGATTCAATTCCAAGAAGGTGATAGAGTGATGTTAAAAGTATCACCTTGGAAAGGAATGGTACGTTTTAGAAAAAGAGGAAAATTAAGTCCAAGATATGTTGGACCATTCCCTATTATTGGAAGGGTTGGGGAAGAGGCTTACAAATTAGAACTTCCTTTGGAATTAAGTGGGATTCATGACACGTTTCATGTGTCGAATTTGAGGAAATGTCTAATAAGTCCAGATGTGGCAGTACCATTACTTGAAATTAAGGTAGATGAAAAATTATGCTATGAAGAAACCCCTGAACAGATTACTGACTACAAGGTGAAGAAACTACAAAACAAAGAGGTTGGGTTAGTGAAGGTTCAGTGGCGTTATCACAAGGGACCAGATGCCACATGGGAATCAAAGTCTGAGATGCAGATAAAATATCCTTACCTTTTTGGTTAAATGGAATTTCGGGACGAAATTCTTTTAAGGAGGGAATGTTGTAATATTCGGGTTTCAAGTTTTGATTTAAGATTTTTGGAACGAATATATATATATATATGTGTGTGTGTGTGTGTGTGTGATAGGAATGTGTGAAGTGTGTGTTAGTGATGTGGTATGTGTATAAGGGAAATGATTTAAAAAAGGGGGGGGGGTGGTCGGCTGGAGACACCGCCTACCTCATTCCCTTAGTGCTATAAATAGAAATTTTGAATTGGATGAAGAGTTTTACACACTCTCTATAATTTGAAGGTTTTCTTTGTGAATCATACGGATTGCAAGAAGAGAATTCAAAGCTTGGACATTCGATTTCTAAAGTGAGTGTATATTGTTTTAAGGTATTGGTTATTACTTCTTTTACTGCTAGAATATGCTATTTATGAACTGTATTTCATAAATATTTGTTAAATTCCTTAAACCGCCCAAGTGTTGACCGGTTTATTCTTAAGCCGCTCAAGTGTTGTCCGGATATTTCCTTAAACCGCCCAAGTGCTGACCGGTTTATTCTTAAACCGCTTAATTGTTGTCCGGATATTTCCTTAAACCGCCAAAGTGTTGACCGGTTTATTCTTAAACTGCTCAAGTGTTGTCCGAATATCTTCTTAAACCGCCCAAGTGTTGTTCGATTTAGAGATAAATCGCTCAAGCCGTGCCCGGATTATCATGTTTTGTTCTAAGTCTTTTTTCGGACTTGACATCCGGACAGTGATGACCGGATTCCTTATCCGGCTAAAATTGATTAAAGTTACATTTCGCGAGAGAGATGAAGTGGCGATGTAACCACGAGAGAGATGAAATGGCTGTGTAACCGCGAGAGAGATGAAATGGCGGTGTAACCGCGAGAGAGATGAAATGGCGGTGTGATAGATATTGATAAAATGTTTGTGATAAACAGGTTTGATTCTAAACTGCTAGTTAAGAAAGTAAAGTATGTTGTTGGTATGAGTTATATACACTCACTAGACCTTTTGGGTTTAACGCTCAGTTGTTAGACTAACCGGTTTTGCAGGTCATCATACCTCGCAGGATAAAGGAAAGGGAAAAGTTTAATATTGATGATATTTGTTTACTCATAAATATATTTAAAGAAAGTTTTTGTTAGTCCGTGTTTCGTAACAATACTATTTTTATTAATCATGAGAATATGTATGTGGATTATTTGTATATGGAAATTGGGGGTTGTTACAATACTGTGCTATCCTCTAGAAAAGGTATGGGTTTGTCCTTTGTGTGAGGGAGGACAAGACAAAAACAATCGTGCATGACAAACTTCATTTGATTGTTGAATGTTGGGATGACGCTGGAGGGTCTCTTCAGCATTCGCTGAAACTTGTGCAAACTTCACATATAATTTAGATGAGCTTGTAATCACTAAAAATGCTTCAGATCACTAATGCGCTAGTTGTTAGAATGTATATTTCAAAAGTGTAAGTAAAAAGCCTCTTGCTCTAGTAAATAGGACTTAGTCTATAAAGCTGCCTGGAACCAAAGCTCGGATATAGAGATGTTCCCCGGATACAGAGCTTGCTGCTAAGACGAAAGAAGATCAAAGACTGCATGTCAAAAAGCTAAGGATTTGATACAGAGCCCGACTCAAGACATAGAGCCTCTAGGTGTCCTACCTCTTCCTTGTGTGCAAAGGTTCCACGGTGCATCTTACAAGTGACCCAATCCTAGGCCAACACGTTTCCAAAAACGATTATTTCAATCAAGAACGTAGAGGTAGATGATTGGTGGACGCGTTGATTTCGTATATTTCCTAAATTGTAAAAGATATTATTTCAGGATTGCCTATAAAAGGATATTTCCTCCAAGGAAATATTCTAACGATTATTGCCATATTGAAGACGCGCTCCTTCCTATTTGAGAGAGATTGCTTTTACACTTGTGAGAATTTAAGCTAATTGAGAGATTTTTGTACAAACACTTGTGCGTGTTCTTGGTGTTCTTGACATTCTCATTAGCTAATCAAGTACAAACGATTTGTTCATTACTTCAAGTTTTACTGTGTTTTGTTCATTTCTACTTAACCAACTAATTTCATAGTTATCGCTTTCGCTCACATATTGACTTAAGCTGTGATTATTAGTGCAATAGAGGATCTAGGTTCCTACACTTGGTATCAGGGCCTTCTAATCAGTCTATTGATTAGTTGGACCCAATCCATAAAGGATATCCTCTTTTGTTTGGTTATTTTATCTTCTTGAAATCACTTTTAATTCAAGATTCATATTTTCTGTGAAAATCTGCAGATCTCGTTTATTTATGTGAAGATAATCGTATTTGAATATTTTCTCCAAGTTTGTGTTCTTTAAGTTCTGTTTTCTATTCTTCAAAACTTCTACTTTGTCTATTTTGCCCTTCTTTTGAACAGTGTCCAACCAGTCATGGAACTCAATGTATAGTGCAAGATCCCTCACCAAACTTCCGACTCTCATTAGGGATGAATATCCCCAATGGAAGATTCAGATTATAAACTTCTATGAAGGTCTTGACCTGGACTTGTATGAATCCATCAAACATGGCCCCTATGTGCCTATGACCATTATTCCCAGGGTTCCTGGTATTGGTACTACTGCTAAAGTTCCTACTATTCATGCTCCCAAGGATAGAAGGGACTGGGATGATGAAGACAACCGTAGGATTGAGATCGACCAAAAAGCTCTTGATCATGGCTCTATCTAATGAAATCTTTCAGTCTCTCGATGCCTGTGATTCTGCAAAGGATCTATGGGATCAGTTTGCCAACCATCTTGAAGGAAGTATTAAGATGAGAAAGAATCGTCGTGCTTAATGCTTAAACGAGTACAACAGTTTTCAAGCTCTTCCTGATGAGTCCCTAGAACAGACTTATCATAGGTTCAATCCATTGATCAACAAGTGTAAGAAATATGATGTGATAAGAACCCAAGAAGAGAACAATATGTTGTTCTTGAAAATTTTGAATAAAGAGTGGGCAAATCTCTCTATGTCTCTCCAGGCTAACCAAGATCTGGAGTAATGGACTTTGCACGACATATATGGAACTCTGTAAGCACTGGAAAAGAAGGTGCAGAAGAAAAAGGTCACTCTAGGTGGACCTCTAGTTCAAGTCTCTCACTCTAAAGAGACTAGCTCTACTAAACCATCTAGAGAGAAAAGGACCAGAGAAGAAAGAGGGAAGGGAAAGAAGGCACTGGTAATGGAGTAGTTAGTCTTTATTGCTTTCTTAGTATAAATAGGGTGTTTAGAGATGTAATTGTAGTTAGTGCTAATCACATTTTGTAATCACTTTTCAAGATATAATATCATAAACTTGATGAAATTCTCTCTCTACTTTTGATCATATTCTTGAGAAGATAATCTGATTTCTATGATATTTGGGAATTACAATTGGTATCAGAGCATAGGAGCAGCAATTTGATTGAAGGATTGCACGATTTTCGAGGATTTACGCACAAATTTCTGGATTTTTTTGATTGTTCATCGCCTGTGTTCTTTGTGTTCTTGGCAAATTTTGATTTTTCTACTCGAATCTCATTAAAATTGTGATTTAGATGTTAGAATCTTGATTACTAAGTTCGCGATGATGATCTGAACATATTTGATTCACAAGGTTTTGTAATCTGATCAAGTTTTGAAGCAATTTTTGAAGGATTTTGGATTTTTCGAAAACTGTATGTTCTTAGAAAATTCATAATTTTTCGAGTTTTGATCCATTTTTGGTGAAAAGTTCATAAAAATTGTGTTTGTTAATCCGTATAGTTCATTGTTCGGTTTAGGATAATCCGCATAGTACTTTGTGCGATTTGTGACTTGGTGATTTGTGATCATATTTGTGCGATATACTTGTGCGATTTTATTATAATACAAATAGATTGTGTGGTCATTATCCGCTTAGATCTTTGTACGATTTAGTGTTAATCCGTTTAATTCTATCTGCGATTTAGTCTTGATCCACATGAAACCGTATTCGATTTAATACTGAATTTTTGACCAAGTGATTGTTAGTCGATTTAATTGTTGAACGGATTGTTACTTTGACTTTCTCTTTGGACGGATTTTGACTTTGACTTTTTCAAGCAATTTGTGAAGTTGACTTTGATTGTCGATCGGATTGTTGTTTTGACTATTCTTAAATCGTCTAAATTCTAATTGATTGGATTGTGTGCGTTGACTTGTGAATTGATCATATTTGGAATATAGTGTGATTTTTTTTCTAAGTGTTTTGTCCGGATATCTAATCCATATAACATTGTGTGAATTGCTAAGTTTGACAATCTTAGTTATCCGGACTTCTAATCCGGATAAGGCTAAGAGTTGAATTTTTTTTTTTAAGTGTTGGATGTTTGAAAGTTTTGTATGCGAATTTTTGAGATACTAAGAGTTGAATTTTTTTATAATTTCTTTTAGTCTTATTTTTTTTTGTGTGAGTATTTTTTCTCTTTATTTTTTTTAATTCTTTGATTTTTTTTACTTTGTGATATTTTTTTAGCCATTTAAAGGAATTTCAATTTTTCTTGGTAAATCATGTGGTTAGGCTTATACCTGGTGTTGATATTGTGTCAATTTTATTCATTTCTGGATCTAACATTCTGTGTTTTACAGAAAAAATGGCTGATGAACATCAACGATTTGGTGAGAAATCTCATATTCCCTCTGTCAGATCAGATAACATCAATAACCCAACCCAGCCAATAAATACACCCATTCCAGATGAATCCATTCTCCCACAATACCTTTACCTAGAAATTAAGTCAAATAACCACCATTTCAAATTTGATATGCCTTGTGAATATAAAATCATTCCTGAAATCCTTCGTGGACACCCAACTGCATACGCCCTTTCAGCTACCGCAGAAGTCCCGATGGTTTACTTACAGCAGTTCTGGCACACCTTATCTCTATCAAAAGAAGGTGATATCTTTTACTTTGAAGGGAATGTTGATGAATTCACAAGTCGTTTGACTTTGAAAAGACTTTGAAGAATCTTACGGTTACCAGCACCAACAACTTCTGGTTTCGAACAACTTATTTCGGATGACGAATTATGCAGAGACATCAAACGATCAGGATACTCGCAAGAGTTAAATAATCCGTCTCAATTCAAAAGACGATTCCTTCCTTTAATATGGCACTTGCTATTTTCAATACTCAACCGGTGCTTAACGTCAAAAACTGCCAGGATTGACACGTGAAACAGTCCATTTTTGAAGTTTTTCCACGAAATTGTATTCAATCGTCATTACGACTATGCGCTTATTATCTGGAATGAACTGGTCGAGTTGGTCAATGCAAAAAGATTTCCGTCAAAAGCCAGAAAGTTTGTACCATTTCAAATATTTCTTCAACTTGTCATTAAGGCAATGATGAATGCAAATGTTGATATTCCGGCCAGAGAAACCAGTGAAGTTGGGCCATCATTCATTATGCAACGTATTAGATCACATACAGAAGTCGAAGATTTGGAGTTTATCATGGAGATTCCACCTGAGTTATTTTCCTATGCTGATCAGAGTGCTCAATGTGTGATAGATTATAGGAGAGTTATAAATCCTATAGTTCAGCCAGAACCAGTTGAACTTACCCCAGGATCCACCCATATCTCAGCTGAGCGAGAGGGTTTAGATATAGATGAGACGGTTCAGGCATATGGGGTACCTGAACAGGGTAGTGAGCAGAGGGAAAATGTAAATGAGAGGGGTACTTTGACGAGGGGAGACTCTGATCTGCATCAAACTACAAGAGATAGTACTTCCATAGCTTCTTCAAGCTCGGAAGATACAATATCAAATGATGAGGCAACTCAGGCTGACAATGATGGTGATAATAATGATGATAACAACGATGATGATGATAATGCTGCTCATCCAGTTGTTTCTAAAAATATTCAAGTGGGAGCAATTTTAGACAATCTTGATGACATCTTTGATGCTAATCAAGATCAACAAACTTGTCCGTCTCTTCAAAGCTTATCTTTTGATATTGATGAGTTTGGCAATGATTACGATGAACTGCATCAATTATTGGATGCTATTCCGGTTCAAAAGATGAGGGAGTTCAAGTTGAAAATGTTGAAAGATTGAGTGAAGGGGACGGAGAAAAAAATTGGAGAGGGTGAGTGTGGTGCTCAAAATGAAGAATATGCTCCTTTTCCAGCTGAAACACTTAGCCGGGCACCCACATATGCTATTGACATTCATGTGTTGAATGTTCATATTGAAATAGACATAGCTAGCCCAACTATGCAGTTGCACACCCCTAGCCACTCAGTTGCTTCTTAATAAGCAATTGTTTCATCTTCTCACGGGGACATAGCACATACTCTACCTGCTTCTCACTTGGAGAATGTAGATATTGAAAATAGTAGGCCTCTGCCCCAACCTACGACATCGATTCAGTGCACCTCAAGTCTAGCGCCGATACACATAGGTATACATGAGTCTAGAGCATCCGTTGCTCAATCCGCAGTTCTTAGTGAACTAGCCGGAACGACCCGAGTGGAGTATGTAGACTTACCACAGGTCCGAAGTCCTACCAGTGCTACCATTTTGCCAACACTGAATGTATGCACAACAATTTTCTCAACTGACAATCTATGTGATCTAGGTTTAATCTTATCCGACTTTGTGTCTCGGTAATATTTGGATGGCGCCCTAAAGGCTGTCCATGATTCTATGACAGATCAAATCCTGAACTTGAAGAGGATGTTCAAGGGAAAAGAGCCAGTAATTGAAGATCAACCATCTGTGTCGTCACCACTGCCTGCTTCTGAACCTCCAAGGGAACAAGTACAAACGATGGATGAGCTCAAGTCACTTTTGTATGCAAAGTTAATTTCTTCTCAGAATCCTGACGCAGTGGATGCAGATTTGGTTGGGCTCCTAAGACAGCAAGTTGATGAAAATCCAACCGTAAGGGCCTCAAAATTTTTGGCTTTCTAGAGTGTTGTAGCTGCTAATTTCTCCAAAATTTGTACTATAATTGCCTTTAACACTCAAGCACTGTCCTTAATGCAAAACTCCATTGATGCCTTAGCCGAAAGGGTATCAACTTTGGAAAATACTTGTCGAGCTCAAGCCACCACTTTGAAAAGAAGGCATGATGACCAGGACGAACCTGATCACCATGAGGGGGAGAGGAAATGACAAAGGTTGGCTGAGTCGTCAATTGGTGCTGAAGGTGTTGCAGGGGAGCTTGATTCTGAAACTGTTATTGTAGAAAGTCTTGTTTAAGAAAGCTCAAGAGAAAGTACTACTGGCCAGAAATCAACTGAGAAGGTGACAACTGTGGAGACAAATTCTACGATCGAGCCAATGGTTGAAAAGCCCGCGGACTCCACTGTAGAAACAAGGTTGCTATTGGATTTGTCTGCCAACGTTGGATTTAATGATGTATTTTCAAGAGAACTGGGTGGTGTTCAAGATTATGGTGAAGATATCGACAACATTGATGAGTCAGCGGACATTTACTTTGTTTTTGAAACAAACATCAATGAAGATGATCCCATTTTTCCGTTCCAGGCGGATCATCAAACTACTTCTGAACCTCCCACCGTAGTTTCTCAAGGCGCTTCAGATAATCCTAATACAACATTTGATCCCACAGAGATATTTTCTAAAAACTATGTGCCGTTTGCAATTCGAGCTAACGTTCTAGGTTTTGATAGAACTCGGATCAGATAACCTTATCTTGAAGATATCTACTTTGGCATTTTTGTTCGTCACATAAAAGCCTTACGTGGTGACAAAATTCTTGGTATTCATAAAGAAACACGAGACTATCGTACTGAATACAAGCACTTTCTAAAAGCCAAGCGCCTACCAATCAGTCAAGTACGAACCAGACATCGAATTGTGTCTATCAAGAATGTTGATGCCAATAAACTCTTAAGAGTTTGGTATCCCGTTTTCACTGTTACATGACAAGATGGACATGTCTGGACATTCACTGAAGTTGACTTCCCAAATCTTTATCTTGAAGATCTGGAGCATCTATACCATGAACTTCAGGATCTTACTGTCAGAAGAGAAGGAGCAGTCATTGGTCTTGAAGCTATAAAGAGATACCTGAAGAGTCATGTTAAACTGGCTTTGGTCATCGATGTTGAAATGGGCTTTGAAGGTAATCAGAGGACATAAACCTGAAAAGACCTGATCAAGACATTGAAGACATTGAAGGCTATCCTCTCTTTATTATCCTTGAAGATCTGGAGTTTGGGGTAATATATGATGGTGTAGACAGAGCTAAAAGATTTATGAGGTTTAGTGAGCTGAATAAGTATTGTGATAGTACTATCAAGCAGGTGCGGTGGGCTCTTGAAAGAATTAAAGCTAATAATGATAAAGCTGCGAAAAATGAAAGAATGAGTCTGAGAGAAAGGTATCTTCTGATCAGTGCGTTGAACCTGTTGGATGATAAATTGTAGTATCAGAGTGCTTTGAGAAGAATAGAAACTCATTTGGGGCTTAGAAAATCAAGATTCACTATTTCTCGTGCTTGAATCCAATGGGGGAGAATGTTGGGTTCAATGCTGTGCTTTAATGTTGTATTCAAGCTTGTTTCTCCTATTTTGTACTAGTTAGTCATTATTGCTTTCTTAGTATAAATAGGGTGTTTAGAGATGTAATTGTAGTTAGTGCTAATCACATTTTGTAATCACTTTTCAAGATATAATATCATAAACTTGGTGAAATTCTCTCTCTACTTTTGATTATATTCTTGAGAAGATAATCTGATTTATATGATATTTGGGAATTACACAGACCTGACCATTTCTCTAAAGAGTGTAAGGGTCCTCTGATCGAGGATGAACTGTACTATAATAAAAGTACAAGTACAATGGACCTCGGAGGAGCCTCATGGCTGAACAAGAAAATTGGGTCTCTGACTCAACATCTGATGAGGAAGCCCAAACACACTTCTGCCGGATGGCTATTGACAACGATGATGATACAGAAGCACCTGGATTCGGCTCTGATGCTCAGGTATGTTCTACAAGTTGGGTAGATGCCATGCAAGAAGAGCTTCAACATTTTGAAAAAAACAAGGTATGGGCTCTAGTTCCTTTACCAAAAGATAAACTTGCAATTGGCACTAAGTGGGTTTTCAGGAATAAGAAGGATGAGGATGGCATTGTTATTAGAAACAAGGCCAGGTTAGTTGCAAAAGGCTACTGCCAAAAAAAAGTCAGAGACTATGACAAGACCTTTGCACCAGTAGCAAGGCTAGAAGCTATATGCTTATTCTTGGCCTTCTCTTCACATAAGGGATTCTGAGTCTATCAAATGGACGTTAAGTCCGCCTTTCTGAATGGTAAGCTGAAAGAAGAAGTCTACGTGCAACAATCTCCTGGATTCGAGAGCTTCATACATCCAAAGTATGTCTATTACCTAGAAAAAGCTTTGTATAGACTCAAGCCAGAACCTAGAGCCTGGTATGAGCGACTCTCGTCTTTCCTAATATCCAATGGTTTTGAGAAGGGTAAAATCGACACAACCTTGTTCATAATGAGGCACAAAGGTGAGATGATCCTAGTGCAAATTTATGTAGACGATATGATATTCGGTTCAACGAACCAGAGATACTATGGTAAGTTCTCTGCGTTGATGAAGAGTGAGATTGAAATGAGCATGATGGAGAATTAACATTCTTCCTTGGTCTCCAAGTCAAACAAATAGAGGAAGGTATCTTCATCAATCAAGATAAATATGTCTCTTACATCTTGAAGAAGTACGAACTTCATAATTCATCGACCATGAGAACACCAATTGTCACGGGTACCAAGCTTGACGCAGATCCATCTGGAAAATCGATGGATGTCAATACTTATCGTGGAATGATTGGGTCACTTCTATATCTTACGACTAGTAGACTAGATATAAATTTTTACACATGCTTGTGTGCTAGATTTCAAGCTAACCCGAAGGAATCTCATCTTTCTGCAGTGAAAAGAATCTTTCGATATCTCAAAGGGATTCAATTTTTGGGTCTCTGGTATCCTAAGCATTATGGCTTTGATTTGATTGCTCATACAAATTTTGACCATATAGGGTGTAAGCTTCATAGAAAGAGCACACCTGGGAGTTGTCAACTACTTGGAAACAAGTTGGTGAGTTGGACATCCAAAAACCAAAACTGTGTGTGAACGTCCACTGCAGAAGCAGAGTACGTAGTCATAGCAAGCTGTTGCTCTCAAGTAATATGGATGAAGACTCAACTCAAAGACTATGGCATTGAGTTTGATAAGATTCCTATTCTGTGTGACTCAGAAACCGTAATAGCCATCAATGCAAATCCTCTGCAACATTCTAAGACCAAGCATATTGATGTTTCATACCACTTTATCAAAGACCACATGGAAAAAGGTACGATTGAGATGTTCTTTGTTTCCACAGATTTCTAGCTTGCTGATATATTCCCCAAGGCTCTTGATGAAAAGAGATTAAATTTCTTGGTCAGCAAGTTGGGTATGCTTAATTTGCAATGATAAGTCAGAGCCTCTATATGCATAATACAAAGCTTCTGCACTCAAGATTAGCATATATCTGTTTTAACGTTCTAAATCCATCATATAGAGCCTCTGCATGTACTATGTAGAGCCTCTTAGTCTGATACTTGTGATATTTCTTCTTTTGTCATACAGATCCTCTGTACCTTAAACTATTGCTCGTAGATATCTTATCATCTTGTGATCCAAGCATAGTTTAAGGAGGAGGAGAGCAAAACGCATAATTCAAGGGGGAGAGCTGGACTTCCAAGATACAAAGCCTCTGTCCTATTAAGTTTATTCATGATGGCGTAGACTCTGAATAGTCCAACCATGAGCCTCTGTATCGCTCAAGAAGTATGTTATATATTCTTATTTTCAAGTATTTTGAGCTTAAAACTTACTCTGGTTTCAAAACCTTAATTCTATAGTTTACCTAATTCCATGTACAAGAGCCTATGCATAGCACATACAAAGCCTCTACATGTACTATACAGAGCCTCTGACTCTAAAATTTGGTATTTCTACTCTATCTTAACTAGAGTGTAGGATTTTTTTTCTTCCTTGTTATCTCTTCAAAATACTAAGGGTTGCGTTTGACCAAGAGGGTTTTCATTCTTATCAAAAGCACTGGTTAACTAAACACTTGTATTTTTTCTCTCTTTTAAAATAATAATATGGAAAGTGGGTTATCTAAGGAAGGTGACCGTTCTGTAACCCTAATTTTTCAAATTTGGGAGGCGCGGATGTGTGCTGTCACCTGCAACTGTCAGGCCACGTGGCATACCCCTACAGGGTCCCACGTGGCCTGACAAGAAACCCTTCCATAACCGACGCTTGGGATATAATTACACTCAAGTGATTTTTATTTTTTCGCCTACTTAATGGAGCAATAAACTCTATTTTCTTCTTTACGCTTTCAAAATTCCCAAAATTTCCTTGCAAGAACTTGCTTCCAGATCTTCAAGAACTTCATCGTCCCAAGTAAGAACTTGCAACTTTTCTTCTCCAAAACCCTAAGTCCTTCTTCTACACTTTTCTATTTCTCTTGAACAATGTCGACCAGTTCCGAATACAATAACTCCCAAAGCAAAACCTCGACATTGAAATTGATTGAAGGAACTAGCTTTCATGTAATCCCTCTCCCACTAAAATCTAACAACCATGCTCTACACCTCAACCTCTCAAACTTCGATTCCTGATTCCATCCTGTAGTGGATGTTCTCCAGAACCATTTCCTCAATCCTGCCCTAACAAATATCAATGAAAGTGTCCCCGAATGATTTCTCCAGGAATATTGGCTAACCTGTGAGTTTGTGGAAAAGGAAAGAGGTATAATAGGAGAATTTTATGTGCCCGAAACCAAAGCATACTGTCGTATAAGAATATTCAGATCCCTGTTCTTCTTCGTACTACAAATCCCCACTAAAACTGACCTTGGCCTACCTGAATATGCCCCCTTCCCACAGGCGATGAAATTGTAGGGTTTCTATGACTTATAGGCTACAACAGACAAATAAACTTCCCTTAGCAATTTAGGCGCTAGTTTCTACCCCTAATGTGGAACGTTTTGTTCACATTGGTTAACTGGCCCTAACGGGTAAAATAAGGAGTATGGATATGTGCATCACCAATATATTCCAACTACTATATGGGGTATACTCTGATTTGCCACTCGACTACTCGCTCATATTATACATGAAATTCAAAGGTGCTATTGCCAAGAAGAACTTGGATAAATCCAAGGGCAATGACCTACCTGCCTTGCTGTTCCCACGATTTTTGAGCCAACTTCTTAGGCCTAGTCTCACAGAAAGCGAGATCTCATGCACATCGCCCCCTGGACAACGTGAACATTTTGTCCACATACCGTCCCACGATGCACAAAGAAGGGTATCCCGCAGAGAGGCCACTATTGAAGAAGCTAATGGTGTATATTATGACGAATGAAGTGAAGAAGGCATATAGACATGTACCCGATTAACTAGAACTAGTGACTCGAACCTCAGCACGCATAGGTGAAGCCAATGAGGGAGAGAAAGAGGGAGAACAGGAGGCACCCGACACATTAATAGAGAGAGAACCACAAATGGAAGTTGAGATAGAGAGAAGGGAGAGAGAGAAAGAGAAAGAGAGAGGAGGGAGTCAGAAAAGAAAAAGAAAGAGAAAAAGAATAAGAAAAGAAAGAGGAAGGAGAAGAGAAAGCAAGAGGAAGTTAAGAAAGCAAAAATAGAGAGGGAGAAGAAAGAAAGGGAAGAAAGAGAGCAACTAGAAAGAAGGGAGAGACAAGCTAGGGAAGAGCAAGAAAGAAGAGAAAGAGAAGAGAGGGATAGAGGAAAGAAAAAGAAGCTGCCTTACTTCTTGAGGGTGAAGAGAGTGCAAGTGAGAGTGTGGATGAAGAAGAAGAAGAATAAGAAGAGAGTGAAGGGGAAAAAGAGTATGCTCAGGCAGAGGAGGAGCCAGAGCAAGAGCATAATGTGAGAAACAAACACAACTACTTCCACCACCCCACTCCTAGTGCAAGCACATCTCCTAGTTCTGTTGGCAAGCAACAAGAACTATTGAAACAAAGGTGCACACCTTTAACCCTAACCTGCCAAACCAGCAAGAGGTCGCATATGCCTCTGGTCAACACAGCCAAAGGGAAACCTCATTGTAGGGCTCATCCTCTCAACAAGATGAGACCTTTAAATCTATAAGTGGCATGTCTCCCTATGCCACACCACCTTCCCACAGAGAGGAATTCGTTTCCTCTGCACTAGAATCCCCCCCCCCAAATTGTTCAGAGCAAGTAATAGGTGCACATGGCTCTAAGGCTCTCGACCGACCTCTTAGTCTACTCATGGATGACCTTTCCTCTAACTCTGAATTGAGTGGAAGAGTTCATTATGACAGAACGTGTGTAATATCTTCTTCACATTAGGAAATACAAGGATTAGACAGAAATCCTTCCAGGTTCAACATAAACACATATATGAACGAAGGTGTCCTTGGAACAAGAACTAACTCTGGACCATGTGTTAAGCCAGAGGTTACCCCCACAGAATACGTCACGACGACAGAGTTCCAGGCCTTTGCCACCAATGTTCTGTGCTCCTTGGAAGAGCTAAACCTCACAATGGCCCATGTAGAGTATCAACTTCTGCATCTGCTTTGGATGATGTTCAAGCATCCATCACAGCATTAAATACTGAGTCTATGACAAATGCTACTCTTCTCGAACAATCTATGGAATTGACAGCAACAACAAATGCAACCCTGCAAAGGGTTCTCGAGTACATTCAGAGAGAGGAGGCAAAGCCAACAATCACACATGTCTCTATGGACCAATTCAAAAGGTTCATAGAAGACATGGTCAGGTTAAATGAACAGGATTTGTTTCCAGTGGGTGTCCCTGCAGATTACATCACCAAAAGGAAGATGGTGGCCCTTGGTGATAAATTTCTACAAAAGGTCTCCACCTTCACAACTGAATTCAACTCCACGGCCAAGACAACAGCTACAGAGATGCGCCGTTCCTTGGCTGCATTCAAATTCAGAGCAGATGTGGAGTTCAATAAAGCTACCTAAGTAGCGGCAAACATCGTGGAAGTTTTTGATGAAAAGTTGAAGTCTCTGCCTCCTACAGAGCTCAAAAAGAAGAAAAAGAGGAAGTTAGAAAAGACTGAGTCTTCATGTGCAAAAATCTCGAGGAAGAGAAGGAGGTTTGACAATCAAGAGGATCTAGATAACTCTGGCCCTCAAGATCATCAAAAGAGGGAGAGCACTAAACAAAAAACATCCAATGTTGCTCCCACCTGCTCTATGCCTGCCCCAAAAGCTAATCAAGAGTCTACGCCTTCACCAGAGCCTCAACAGTAAGAGCCAGAGCCTGCGCAACCAGAGCATGCCTCTGCAATAATTGGTGAAGATATGAGCTCTGCACTAAAACTCGTCACCACCACCTACAGCTCATCCTTATCATCATCCTCTGAACCATTTATGGAGGAAGCTCAGCCAAGGCTACACCAAGACAAAGAGGAGGTCGTTGTAAATGTCATTGAAGACGAGTCTGAAGATGAACCTCTTGTTGCAAAACAAGTAAATCCAACAAGGCTCCCCTCTGTGTTTGTGTCTGTTCCACTTCCACCAGTCCAAGCTCCTAGGCCAAAAGCTCCAGAGCCAAGCAGAACTCCTCACTAAGCTCCAAGATCAAATCAACAGTGTTCCACTCATCAAAAGGCAACTAGCAGCCAACCTCAGAACTCCAATCCTGAATATGACAAAATACAAGAAATTAGGAATCAAATGGATGTGATGATGATGCCTTCTCCCAAAGACAAGCCAATTGAAGAACCCATTGCAAATGAGAAGATATATCAATTCTTGTACAGAGAAAGGGATGCAGTGCCAAGAATAAAGATGAACCTCCATCCCATGGCCCAAGAAAGCATTAGGCAGAGGTTTCTTTGTCAATACACTCTGCATATCTGAGAGGTTCACTTTTGTGATGGGATAAAAGAGGTGTTAGACATCAAGAAGAGGACTTTTGCACACAACCAGATCATTTTTCATGAATACATGATGGAACGGTCTCAGGGACAGATTAGTGTTTTCATAGATTGTGATCTTATAAATATTAATCCTTGGGATCTCATCACTCTATATTTTTATACATATCACAAAAGGGATAAGGGGATCAGATATGCATTGGCCAACTCTACAATTCGCTAAACAATGACATATATGCTGGATTTTAGGCGCAAGGTTGATTTCCAAATTTTTGTGGATATGGGAGTAGATCAACATTCTGTCTCTATGCCCAATGAAGATCAAGAAGGCATTAAGTTCATTCCATCAGCTCAAGAAGAATCTTATTAAAGACTCTAGAGAAATGAAAAGCTCTCCGTTAGCTTTGATCTCTAAAGCCCTTCAGTTGATCCTTCTTTTTTTTTTTATTCCTTCTAATTTTTCTGTTTCTATCACTGAGCTAGATCCTTCTAACTCAAAGGGCTTGTCAGACACTGATCTCTTAGAGTTTGATGAGTTACTGGCCCTTCTTACTAACTCTTTTAAAAGGTTCTCCGGAAAAAGTAATTACCGCAGATCTCCACCACTGACCTTCTCTGAAAAGCCAAAGTCAAATACCATTGACAAGGCTTCAACGATATACTACAACTACCAACGCCAAGGTCACTTTGCTAGTGAATGCAGGTCCAAGAAGACTGTGACGCCATCTTCCAAAACCCTATCCTCCTTCAGATCTAAAGATGATAAATACCTAAAGCTGAAGGAGAAATATAAGAAGATGAAGAACTCTCAGCGTAAAGGCAAATGTCTTGTCCCTGAAGAACATAACTAGGCTGATTCTTCTGAAGAATCATCCTCTGACGAGGAATATATGACCTATCTTTGTCTAATGACCAAGGATGTCAAAGATGAACCATCAGAGAATCATCCTTCAGTGATCCCTCGTCATCTACTGCTATTCAGGTATGTTCCTTGAATGATCCCTCTTCTTCTACCTCTGATAGCCTATCTGTATTAGATACACTGACGGTTGATCTTTACAGTGCCCAGAATGGCAAATCTAAAGCTGAAAAACTTAATCTTGATCTTCAAGAACAATTAGAGAGATGCCATTCTAGGATCAAAGAGGTGACTAAGATTGAAGAAAATATTAAGGACCAAACCATAAGCATCGAATGTGAGCAGGCTATAACTGAGCGTGAGCAAGCCATTATTGAACTCAAGGTTGAGAAGGCTACCATTAAAGGGTGGTGTAAAGCCTCCATCAAGGCCTCTGAGATCATCAACTCTCAGGTCCCTGCAAAGATAAAGAGTAGTCTGGGATTCTCCTATGATAAAAAAGAATGTGTTACTGACAAGTCCATGCTTAAATTTGGTACTTTTGTCTCCTTCATTCCTGACACCTCTTCTTCTCAGTACTCTTCCACTGAGACTCATATTGAAGGAACTCCCTCGAGTTTAGGATGCAAAGACAAAAGTAAATCCATTGTCATCGCTACTCTTCCTAAGAAGGCTAACAAGTTTAATAGATCCAAACCTAAACCTTTAGCTTGTAAACCTTCTTCCTTAGAAACAAGGGTATCTGAACCCTCTCAGAAACCTAAATCAAAGCTGAGAGTGAATCTCTCACCCAAGGCTTCCAAATCCTAAGTTGTTCCTCCTTGAACAAATGAGAAAGGAATCCTTGGAGATTGTCGCTCTTCTATTCTCTCGGACCCTTCTAGCCCTAAAACTACTTTTAGCTATAGGAAGTGTAGACATTTTGGTGAAACTACACATATTGCTAGCAAGTGTCCTTGAGCTACCAAATCTGGTCCGCCAGCTAAGGTAAAGAAAGTAACAAGGCTGAAAAATCAACCAAGGTGAAATCTGCCACCAAAGTTGTAAAAATAACTAAGGTGAATAAGCCCACTAAAGCCTCTTCTTCAGGCTCAGTGAAGACACCTGCTGACCTTGAGTCTTCAGCCTCAATGGATGTTGCCTCGAACTCCGCTGGACCCATTGAGAAATGGGAACGAAAGCAATCTTAATCTGTTTCCTTATGTAGGAAGTCAAAGTCATTTGGTATCTTGATCGTGGCTGCTCAAGACATATGAATGGAGACAGATCCCTGCTAAATGACTACAAGGATGAAAGAGGCCCTTCTGTGATTTTTGGAGGAAACAGAAAAGGTTATACCAAAGGCTTGTTATATTAACCAATGATGCAACCATTTTCAAACGTGTTACATATGTTGAATGATTGAAGCACAATCTTCTTAGCATCAGTCAGCTGTGTGATAAAGATTTCACAGTGAAATTTTCTAAGAGTTCATGTTATGTCTTTGAAAAAGATGACAAGCTTTCTCTTGCAGGTTCTCATCTAGAAAATGTGTATGTCATCAACATGGATTCTCCCTTCACTGAGAATAATTGTTTTCTCTCTAAAGCCTCTTCAGATATCAGCTGGCTATGGCATAAACGACTCTCTCATCTCAACTTCAAGATGCTGAATGAGATGTCTTGAAAGGATCTTGTCACTGGCCTTTCTCAACACTCTCTTGCAAAGGAATCTCTTTGCTCAGCGTGTGAAAAGGGAAAGCAGACAAAGGCTAGCTTCAAATCTAAGCAAGTCTCTTCAACGACTTCTCCTCTTCAGCTTTTGCACATGAATTTATTTGGTCCAGTCAACGTGCAATCTATTGCTGGAAACAAATATACATTTGTCATTGTTGATGAGTATTCCAGGTAAACTTGGGTCTTCTCTCTTAGATCTAAGAGTGATGCACCTAAAGAAATCATCTCATTCATCAAACACATAGAAGTACTGAATAACATCAGAGTACGATCTATCAGGAGTGATCATGGCACTGAACTCAAAAAATAGTACCATTGATGACTTCTTTTAGAACAAAGGAATTTGACACAACTTCTCAGCTGTGAGAACTCTACAACAGAAAGCTAAAGGAAGAAATCGAACAATTATTGAGGCTACTCGATCAATGCTCAACGAATCTCGTCTTGCTACTCAATTTTGGGCTGAAGCTGTCAACACTGCTTGTTTTACTCAGAATAGGTCGTTGATCGTCAAAAGATTCAAGAAGACAGCTTACATACTCTTCCATAGTAGAAAGCCTTCCTTTCTTCACTTATTTGGTTGTACTTGTTACACCCTTAACAATAGAGACCAACTTGGAAAGTTCGATCCTAAAGCTGATGAAGGGATCTTCCTTGGATATTCTTCAGTGCCAAAGCCTTCAGAGTACTCAACAAAAGACGACAGACTATAGAAGAATCTATCCATGTTATCTTTGATGAATCTCAATCAACTAACTCTAAACCAATCTTCGAAGATGATGAAGAGTTAGACAACTAGATGATATATTATTATGGACAACCTGAAGCTTCCTTCAGCAATCAACCAAGCATTGATCCTTAAGAAGCTGACGATGATCCAATTATCATTCCAAATGTGACTAGTAACGAAGTTGAATCATCTTCAAATATTGCTGCTTTCCCCATTTGTCACTTACCTCCTTCTACTTCAAACACTGACTCTTCAGTCGCTGAAACTCCTTTAGTTTATGAGCCTCTATCAGTTGCTGAATCACTTACTGAGGCTCGTTTAGAAATCCAACTTGTTGCTGAAGAATCTGTTGCTGATGCTTTATCTTCTATGCCTGAGCTTTCAATCTCAGATGATAATCCTCTACCAGCTCTACGATGGATGAAAGACCATCTAATACATTAAATTCTTAGTGATCCAAGTACAGGTATTCAGACACGACGTGGTCTAGGTAATATTTATCTTTTTGTCAACTTTCTTTCTTTAGTCGAGCCCAAGAAGATCAATGAGGCTATTATTGACCCTAGTTGGGTCAATACTATGCAAAATGAACTCATTGAGTTTGATAGGAACCAAGTCTGTCGTGAAGTCACCAGATGAATTTCCAAGTAGATAGATCCTCTTATTGTGGTCTTGATTTTAAGCTGTACCTTGTCCCGAGTCCATCTGACAGAACTGTGATAAGCACAAAGTGGGTTTATCATAATAAGTTAGATGAACAATGAATTGTGACACGAAACAAGGCTCACCTTGTTGCTCAGGGTTACATGCAAGAAGAAGGGGTCGACTATGATGAAACTTTCACACCAGTGGCTAGACTCGAATCTATTTGACTCTTTCTAACTTTTGCTGCCCATAGAGACTTCAAAGTCTTTCAAATAGATGGAAAGAGTGATTTTCTAAATGGAAAGCTTCAGGAGGAAGTTTATGTTGAGCAACCTCTAGGGTTTCTTGACCCCAAGTATCCAAATCATGTCAATAGATTCGATAAATCTCTTTATTGGTTAAAAACATGACCCTCGTGCCTGGTATGATACCCTATCCTCATTTCTCATCTCTAAGAAATTCGTTCGTGGAAAGATTGACCATACATTATTTCTTAGAAAAGTTAAAGGTCACATCATTCTAGTCCAAATTTATGTTGATGATATAATTTTTGGTTCCACTAATCCCTCTTTATGTTTTCAGTTCGCTGAATGCATGAAGAAAGAGCATCAGATGAGCATGATGAGAGAACTAATTTACTTTCTAGGCCTTCAGATTAAACAATCAGATAAAGGTATCTTTATCAACCAAAGTAAGTATGTCAGGGACATGCTAAAGAAATTTGATCTAACCAACAACTCATCTATGAAGACTCCAATGGCTCCTCCTCTCTCGTTGAACTAGGATCCAAATGGAAATCCTGTAAACATTACTGTTTATAGAGGAATGATCGGCTCCCTGCTATATCTCACAACAAGTCGTCCAGATATTATGTACTCTACTTGTTTATGTGCACGATATCAATCTGAACCTAAGAAGTCCCATATGATTGATGTAAAACGCATCTTTAAATATTTGATGGGAACTCCAGGACTCATATTTTAATCTTATTGGTTATTCGGATAGTGATTTTATAGGTTGCAAAATTGATAGGAAAATTAACACTGGAGGTTATCAGCTTCTAGATAGAATATTGGTGAGGTGGATAAGTAAAAAGAAAAACTTAGTGTCCATATCAACTGCTGAAGCTGAATATGTCGTTGCTGGAAGCTGTTATGCTCAAATTTTATAGATGAAAAACCAGCTTAGTGACTATGATCTTTAGCTTTCAAAAATCCCTATCTATTGTGATAGCACCATTGCTATTGCTATAGCAAACAACCCTATTCTCCACTCCAAGACCAAACATATTGAGATATCCTTTTATCTGATATCATGTTATGAATGGTAACACTGAACTTCACTTCGTACCCACTATGTACCAACTCGGTGACCTTTTTACAAAGCCTCTCGATGAGACAAGATTTAACATCTTGATCAGTGAACTTAGAATGTTGAACTTTGAGAATTAATTCCTCCAGCTCTAAGCGATACTAGGTGATACATAAGTGAAATGATTATGTGTTCTCATTCTATCACTGAACTCTTGAGTAAATGTATCTCTCTCTAAGGTATGTATACTTATCTTCTTTTCTAAAACTTAAAACTATCATTGAATCTTTCCATATTTAGTGATCAAACTGTTTTAAAAGAATTGTTTAAGTGTTTCTTTCTATTACTAAACCTTTTAAGTAAGTATATCTCCAAGGTATACTTGTCTTTTCTTAAAACAAAACCATCACTGACTCTTTTCTTACTCAGTGATCAAAATGTTTTAAAAAGTGAAATTCCTCAGTGATTATCTCTTCATTGAACCTTTCAAACTTACATCTTATTTCTAAAGATATATATTATTTTCTTAAAACTATCACTGAATCTTTATCGGTCAGTGATCCCTTTGTTTTAAAAGACTTAAACTTTTCACTACCTTCTTTCCTTATCCAGTGCTTGTTTCAAAGAAAATGATAATGAACGATCATATTCCTTATGATGTCATTAATATTTTTATTTAAAAATGGTTTTTGAGACGTGCGCGTTCCTCTGAGACACTCAACCCATTAGTATTCTATCCAATCAAGGAGGAGAACGTGCAAATCTTTTCGTCATTGCACATCTTTTCATCATTGCACATCTTTTCAAAAGTCGATTTTTTATCTCTCCTCCTACCTATAACTACGTGAGATAACTATTTTTCTTTACACTTACAAAATCTCTCAAAGAACTTTTGCTCTCAAGAAATTCTGCAAGCAAGAACCAAGAACATTCAAAACCTTCAACCGTGCCTACCTTCTTCCAAACAAAAGGTTGATAAACTTCTATTATATTTGAATTATTCTTCTCCTTTCTAAGAAACTTTGTTTGGACATTTAAGAACTCCTTATCTTAAATAACGAACAAATAGATTAATGACTCATTTTAGTACTTGATCTTAATCTAAGTTTCTAAACACTAAATTTACTTGAAAAACCCTAATATCATTCTGGATTTTTCAAAAGAAGTTTTTCTTTCAAAACCTGAACAAAGAGTAACCTTTGTACAATCTTCTGTTTTATCCTTCTTATAAACAGAAATGGCAGCCAAGAATGTTAACTTCTCTATTAATAAAGTGTCCTTTAAAGCTGACAATCATGTTGGACTTTTGGATATTCCTACCAACAAACCTCTATTCTTGGATGCGGCTAACTTCCTCAAGAACTCCGTGATTGGCCATGCTCTTTACCTTTGAGCTTGTAATGGTCAAAGAATTCCTTCAGCAGTTCTGGTTCACTGTTGAAGTAAAATAGGAAACTGACAAGACTGGTAACCAGGTGGAAAAAATCTCCTTCACCTTCAACAAGATGATCATCAGTTTTGGCATCCCCATTCTAAGGACTGTGCTTCAACTGCCAAAGGCTCCCTATGCCAGTGAACCTTCCACTGAGGATATCATCAACTTCCTTGATGATATTGGCTACAAAGGGCCATCAAAGAAGGATTCCAGCGAGCCTCTCAAGTCGCTGTCCAAGATAGAGATGAACCACATGTCTGTGGTGTGGCAATTATTCTTTTCCCACTTCATCTAGTGTATGGGAGGCAAGACAGGTGGCCAGGACTAGACCTCAAGGGTGGAACTTAACATTGACGTCTCTGTCATACACTAGCTGAAGATCAACTATGTTGGACTGATCATTGAAGACCTGGCACTCAAACTGAACAAGCACCAGCGAGAAAAGGTGGTACCCTACACAAGATTCATATGCATGGTGTTTGCCAAAATCTTCAGCAACAAGTACCCCATAGAAGGCAACATGCCCATCTGCAGGCTTAGGTCTAGAATATTGGACCACAAGTCTAAACTTGCAAATATTGGCCTTTTCGCTCCCATGCTTGTAATCGCCAACGGTTCAGGTATGTCTTCTTTTCCTTCTACTTCTACCCTGATGGTTATGACTAAGGCAAAAAACCCCTCAGTCTATCCCAACCATCACATCCATATCCTCTAAGAGGACCTCGTCACAAGCCCATATTGGTCCTTCATTGAGGGCCAAGAAAGTGAAAAAGGGTCCAGCCAAATCGCTGACTGTTACCTCTCAACAGGTTTCAGTCATTGAAACAAGACTCATCCCCAAGGTGCTCTCTCTGCTACCCCCTCCAAGATCTTCAGGGATCTCTATTGACACTATCGTACACGTGGCTACTCACCCAACTGCCTCAATGACCCAAATCACTGAAGGTGAGAATATCACTGCTAAACACTCACAATCTCTATCAGCCATTCTTTCATCCCCTTCTCCATTGGTATCAACATATTCTCATGACTCACCAATAGTTGTCCCCACTGAAGGGGAAGCACCCACCACAGGACCTGAGGTGCCTCAGTCATAGGATGCCTATCCTGATGAAGGCAAATTTGAGACAACCAGCATTAATCCTTTGGATGAAGCTGATGACCCCTCAGTTCCTTTTGCTAGGGAACCCACAACCATGGAGACTGAGATTTATGACATGGTTAAGGACCTGCTGTAGAAATTGTCTTAGACAAAATGAACCAAGTCCACCAAGACATGCCTATCAAGGAAGACCTTACCTCCGGCCCCTCTTCTATCAAAGCTGATGTCAGTGAGGTGAAGGAGCTGCTGAAGATGGTGCAAGTGAAGTGCGCACCAATATTGAGGCCATCAATGCTTTAAACAGCAAGGCCGATGAAGTTCACGAACATCTCTCCAGGCATGGTGAGCTCTTGGAACAAATTCTGACGCTTCTTCAGCGTCCAACACTGGTCCCTGAACTTTTGCTCACAGATGCTAACCGCCAATCCCTGGACCGGGTGGCTGAATTCAATCTCTAGCAAGCTGAGGCACTTTGAAACCTCGAGCTTTAGACCGAAGATCTATCGTAACATCTTAATGATCGCGCCTCTTCTCTTACTGATGACAAAGAGGGGGAGAAAAACCTACCTGCTGAGGAACCCAAAGCTGAAGCTTCTTGAGGATGCCTCATATTTGATAACACTGAAGTTGATGTTGAAGCTGAGGATGATGATGATGCTGTCATAGAGCCTGCTATTGATGAAGACCTTCCCATCACCTCTGTAGTAAATGCTAATGATGAGGATAGTGAGGAAGAAGATGATGAAGACCTTCCTTTGCCTAACATTGGACGTGATATAGGTGATGATGATGATGATGAAGACGACGACGATGATGATGACTTCACCATACAATATCACACCAGACCAGATACATCATAGAAGAGCGTCTTCCTCAGGTAATCTACATCCCAGAGGGAGAAAACCAATAGAAACCAGCACACCACTAGCAAGAACAAAAGTGTGGCTGAAGAGGGCAACCTAACAATAATCTTCAAGAAAATTGACCCTACAAAGGTTGCTCAAAGCTCAAAGTTTGTCCCTTTCTCATCAGAAATTGAAGCTTCTCTTCTTCTTAATTCTCCAACATTCCCCCTTGGTCCTCCATATGAAAGAACTCTTTCTATTCCAACATTTGGAGCTCTTGTAGAACAAAGGATGACTCAGCTGAGGAGTTAACTCGACCAAACCATAGAAAAAATTCATCTTCGTACCTATGGTTGTGGTGAGTTTGACTTCCTCACCCAAGCTGAATGATAAGAAGCCCTCAAGGTTGAGGAAGTGCTGTGTATGTAAAGACAACAAACGAAAGACAACTTAAAGATGGCCAAGTATCTTGCAGTCAAAACTCTTGCCAAGGGAAAGCTGAAGAAGATGAACCCCGTCAAGGCCCAGGCTTAGTTGCTCTCCCAAGCTGAAAGAGAACACTAAAGAGCACTGACGCTGAAGGAACGCGATCAAAGATGGAGTGAAGAGCACAATAAAGAAAAGAATAAATCCCTGTCGGATTTCAAATGTCACTATTGATGAACGGATGAAAGATGGTGGAATGTTCATCTTCTTGGTCATCACCAGAGATAACCTTGAAGCTGTCACCGAGTACCCTTCGTATCTCTGGTAGTATGGCTATGATGAATGATTAGAAGTTAGCCCAGCCATCCAACGCTCAAAGTCCTGGCACCAACAAATAATTGAAGACATCCTGAATGATCTGATCAAGAAGGTGTCCAAGTTCATTGATCTCCCTCCAGTGCATGAGTTGCTACCCAAAAGAAGAAGGAATCATTCAGATCCTAACGATGGACCTACTCTTAGGAACGAACATGAAAATATAATCTCCTTAGAGGAAATATTAAAGGATTTGAAGAATCTAGATATCTCCATGCTGAATCTGACTCTACCAGTAAAGGTCCTTACATTCCCAACACTGTACACTTCATCGATTATGATGGTGAGTACAACTTCCAACGAGTATCTAAGTTCCGCCTTTGTCCAATAAACCACCTTGAATATCTCAGATCTTGGTTGGACAATGACCTAGCTGGTGAGGCAATAGACTAGAGGATCAGAAAAGAGTATCTACGTCGAAAGAAGCTTGGAGAAGAAGTACCAGGGTACATCAACTTCAACGACTTAGAATAGTGTTACTTTCTTTCTTGTAATCTTGTTTTCCTTTCATTTATTTCAGTGTACAATCTATATGTAATAGGTCTAGCAATCACTGATGTAACACTTGTACTTTTTCCAATGAATAATATAAGTATTATTCAGTGTCACTGAAAAAATCCCCAAAAAGAGTAATAAGGACAAGTATCTATGAGTTCCAGTTTACTTTTCCATTACTGACAACTTTTAGTCAGTAAATACACTTTCAATTTCAGTTATCATACTTGTATTTATTTTCTCTTAAACTTGTAATCCCTTAGAACTTAAGTAAACTTTATAAGAAAAATGTACACTGAAAAAGATCCCAAAATAGTTAAAAGGGACTTGTATTTTACTTGTACCTTTTCCCTGCTATTATAACTTAGGAAATTTTCTTTATGTTTCTTTGTCATCATCAAATAGGGGGAGATTGTTGATCATCTCTCTCATTGATTTGATGATGATTCCTTTTACCTTACAAAGTATAGTATTTATGTCATTCAGTTTCAACGATCTTCACCGAGTATGTTCAATGATCGTTCAACATGTATTGTAACTCCTTTAGAGACTGTTATACTTCAAGAAGACAAAAACTCACACCACAGATCCTTAAGCAACATCGAAGACAAAACTGAAGATTAGAGACAGTGCGTTCGTGATCTGAAGCAATATTCAATGATTACAAGCTCGTCTAAATTATGTGTGAAGTTTGCACAAGTTTCAGCGAATGCTGAAGAGACCCTCCAGCGTTATCCCATCGTTCATCGATCAAATGAAGCTTGTCATGCACGATTGTTTTGTCTTGTCCTCCCTCACACAAAGAACAAACCCATACCTTTATAGAGTATAGTACAGTACGGAGCCACTCCGTTGAATCTATAATGCTTATCTACTTTATGAAAAGATGACTGCTCATATACAGCCAAAAGGACTCTTTACTGTAGCAAAGGACAATCTTTCCTCCAAAAGGTTGACACATGCTCTATACCTTCTGAATTGCATTTAATGCAATGTGTATAAATAGCTGAATGCTCTCTATTCAGTCATCACTTCTTAATCTCTAAGAAACTTACCAAAGCTGTTACTCCTCTCTCTACTCTCATCTTAAGAGAAAGAACTACTTAGAACAAGTGAAGAACACCAACGCACTGGTCTCTAATCTTCAGTTATTTGTAATTGTGTGAACCTTATATTGTTTAGATAGGTTCTTTACCTTATCTCTTACACAAACAATCTGTAAAATTTGTATTGATCCTTCTTTATCAATATATAATTTTCAAATGTGAAATTTCTGTGTTTATATTCATCCCCTCCTTCTACAAATTGATTCAAGTATTCTTGATATAATACAGTTTAACCATTATTACTAAGGATATTGACATATGTTTGTTGTATTTTTCAGGTATTTTCAATTAACTGAATAGTGTATGGTTGACACCATATAAGGAAATGTTTGTATCTGCTTGGGTTGAACAAGTTTTAAACTTTGGAAATCACACAATAAATAGAGTTGAAAGCCAACATTCCAAATTAAAATTATTTTTGGAGATCTCATGAGCATACTTACAATTTTTTTATCTCATATTCATCACGTAATTTAGTCACAAGACACATTGATCAAAACAAGTCTTGAGTATAGTAAAAATATTAGGAAACATCGATTTTGAAAACCACACTTTCAAAATTTTCGAGGCTTTGTTTCACTCGTTTGTATTCAACAATGTTTTATGATATTTTTTTTCTTTGACTGATACATATACATTCATTTTTTTAAAATATCAAAATCTGTAAACTTGTTCTTACAGATCTTCGTTCATTTCTCTCATACATATCAAATAATCGTTGTCGCTTCATTCTTTATTGTTTGTGCTTAAAGCCAAATTATTTGATCAATTTTTATCTGATCATTGTGCTTTAAAGAATAATATGTTTGATCATCCATTATGATCATATGTGCATAACTCTAAACTTTTAGGAGGGACTGAGTGCTTATCAGAAATACCTCTATGGAATGTCAAAACCGACAGACCTACCCAAGAGGACAACCATATCTGAGTGAGCTTAGATACAAAGGGTTTGTGTGCCGAGACTAAAATGAAAAAGAGAGGAGTAGTTGTTGTGAGCTAAAAGAATTGACGAGAGTTGTGTCAGGATTAAAAGAATACGAATATCCTGTTCCAAACTTACATAAT
>NC_037544.1:24944866-24955493 GCF_001531365.2 Cynara cardunculus var. scolymus | reverse complement strand
ATAAGATTGAAAACAATTTCATACGTTGAAATTGGATGTTACCTTCCCATTCCCTTAATCTGAAAAGATTAAATAAGTGGATTTGCAAAGATCTACTTATAATTTCATGATTTGACGGCTTAAACGAAAAATTTCTTTCATCTTTTGTATGATGGAATGATTCTCATTTCATCATAAGGGGGAGTATATGTAATAATGAATGAAATATTCATTTTCGAATATTTTAAAGGGAATTTGATGCAAAAATCAAGGGGGAGTAACTTCAGTGTTGGCAAAAGACTCAAAAGAAGAAGTGCGACTGAAGATCATTACCAAAAGATTATTTGTGTGCTACAACGATTGAGAGATGTTGAATGTGAAGATCATTTTTCACAAAAGTTTACTGAAGATTTGTTTTCTGAAGATTCTTTGAAGATCACATCTTGTAAAGTGTTTCTGAAGATCGTTTTTGTTCTACATTGTTAGAAGAGAAGATCACTGTGATTCTACATTCAAGGGGGAGAATGCTAGAAGATCTTTCTCAACAGTTGATCATTTGAAGATTTCAAGTTGAAGATTATTTTGAAGAAGACATTTTGTGCWTAATGTTTCAAAGTTCAAACAAGGACTTAAAGCGCATAATTTTCTTTCAAGTCTGAATACAAAGGGGGAGAATGTTAGGACTGAGAAATCAGTATTAATTGTATTCGTCTTGAAAGTTTATAAATAGTCTATAATTGTAAAAGTCAGCGTGTTTGACTTTCTTATAGATGTTTGACTTTGACTTTGTTTAGATAGGTTGACCATATAAATAGGTTAATCTTTGTAATTAGTGTAAGAGAGGAGATTAATTGTAATACATACGTACATAATAGAAGGTTTGACCAGAATTGAGAGGATTGACTTTTCCTCTCAATATTCATATATGTGTTCATATTGTTCTTATTGTTAAATCTATGAATCTGCCATTGTTGTAATGAAGAAATGAAGAATTGATCAGATATTGTGGACACACAATTTTTTTTTTTTGAACACATATATGAATATTGAGAGGAAAAGTTGTAACGCCCCCAGAACCCCGTAGCAATGATATTGTCCGTTTTGACTAACCTGCCCGCTATACCATAAAGCAGTAGTCGCACGGTTTTGTTTCTGGCAGCTGCACAACGCAAGCCCCAAAACCGGTCATGCTAGGATGAGGTATCCACACCCTTATAAGGAGTGCTTAGTTCTCCTCACCAACCGATGTGGGACGGGATGTTACAAAAGTCAATCCTCTCAATTCTGGTCAAACCTTCTATTATGCACATATGTATTACAATTAATCTCCTCTCTTACACTAATTACAAAGATTAACCTATTTATATGGTCAACCTATCTAAACAAAGTCAAAGTCAAACATCTATAAGAAAGTCAAACATGCTGACTTTTACAATTATAGACTATTTATAAACTTTCAAGACGAATACAATTAATACTGATTTCTCAGTCCTAACAACGTATTTTATGAAAAATAAACTTGATTTCTTACCACGTGTGTCCGCACAAGATGATGATATTCAATGTGACTATGAGGTTCAAGTGTTTAGAGAGAATTTCAACAAACAGTCAGCTTCTGGTTTGAAAGCTTACTGAGAAAGATGAAGGATATAATCATGTCATCAAAAACGTTGTTTCGTGAACCCTTGGTTCATATAACCACTCGTAGACATCCATCTCTAAAGAATCAAGCTCTGAAGAAAACAATTATTGAAGACCTTCGTAGACGTAGTTGTTCGAACGTGCCTACATTTATTAACTTTGAAGTTTTGGGGCACCAACTATGCAATGGATTGTTATGCCTAAAATGGCATTTTTAACCGCTTCAAGATTCAATGTCATACTATATGTTCTCAATACGGCTGGTAGTATGACGTACTTACCGTTCAGGACACAACCACCATCATATCTCAGCACGTGACAATTGCAATAGTACATGCTAATGGTAACCATTAGATAAAGGTGGTATTAACCGGAGAATGTCCAATGCCTACAATTACGCACCATTGGACACATTATCGACTTCATGATGTAAGTACATGAATTCTCCCATACCAACATAGATTAAATGTGTACCAAGAACACATAGAGTGTACTTGTACTCGTAGATATGTTGATTTGACATGAAAAATATAATTAAATTTATATTATTATTAAGTAATACAAATTTCACTAAAGTAAATGATCAAAGTCTTTAAAATATTGTAATTTATCATAATATATTTGTGTATAACTAGATAATTAAAAAATAAGTATTTTTAATACTTTATTAATTAATAATAATATAAAGTTAATTAATTTATATGATTATATTATAGATTAAAAATTAAAAACATAGGGATATAATAGGAAAATGTTAAAACCTTGAAGGGTTTAAGTTAAAAATATCAAAAGTTTAAAATTGAAAAATAAAATTAATTGGATTTTATTGAGTTTGTTGTTTTATGTAAGAGGGTTGTAGAAAAATAGGGAAAAAAGTTTAGAAGGAGATAACGATAGAATTCCTCTATTAAATTCATTTATTTCAGTTTTTTTATACCATTAGAAAGACAACTTTAATCCATTTTATACATGATTAATTTGAATTGTATTTTATTGCCAAAAAAGTTAAAATAAAAATAAAAATAGAAAAATTCTGAAATGCAATTATATATAATATTGACCACGGTGAGTTAATAAACCGCCAATTCAACCTTAGCCATTTAAATTAATCTTGAAATTATATTTGAGCTGTTTAAACTCGTTATTTTGCAGTTACATAAGTTATTCTTGAATTTTTAAGAGGTACAATCAATTAAGGATATTATACAATATCTTAAAGCTTAGAACTTCCCCAACGATCTACTACCAAATCATTTTTAATTTCAAAATTACACTTTATACTCTTATAATTAGTTATTTGATTTACTTTATATCCATTCCTTTTTTTATTTTATATTTTACACCGTTATTATATTAACATATATAATCCTATATTAACTAAAATACATTAAAAATACATTTCTTTTTTTACAGATTATACCATTATAATCGTCTCATCAGTGCCTACAAAATGAGCCTAATAATGAATATTTTTGAATTTAATCATAATATTAAATAACATAAATACATAATGGATTGTTTTAAAAACTTATTTTTAATATCATCATTTTTCATTATTGATTTCCCATTTTGCACCCCTTATCTATATTATATACAATTACTTAAATTGTTTAATTTGCAGTTATCTATATGGTAGCACCGTATCCTACATCTCTCCCCACTCCACTGTCTCCCACGTCCACTCCTCTCATCTCCTCTCCATCTGTCTATTTCTCCTATTATCCATATGCTCCATCTACGTTTAGCATCAATTTAAATATGAGTTATCCATATGGAACGACTGACTCATACCTGCTCTCGACTTAAAACACAAATATCCATCTTCTCTAGTATGAATTCCAATCTAGACAGGTTCCTCACTGCATAAATGGTTTTTTGATCTCTACAATAATTTATTCTAGGTTTTCTATTACACTTATTGGGATTTTTCTTGGTGAAGGTACCCAAGAGTATCAACGATTGTTCTTGTATATATGAAATACACATACAGAGCGATTGACTCCTGCCTCCTCTTGATTAAAAATCCAAATATCCATCTCCACTGGTATAAATTCCAATATGGACATGTTCTTCACTACGTAAATGGTTTTCTTAATCTCTATCGAGTAAATAATTTATTCTAGGGTTCTTTTTTGTTACACCTGTTGGGATTTTTTGGTTGCAGGTACCCAAGAGCATCAACGATTGTTCTGTTATTCTTGAATAGGTTCGTTCTCCCATATTGATGATGTTGGTCCCAGTCGGATCTACAAGAGTTTAAAGGTAACAGTTTGTAGAATGGGGGGGGGGGGCTTGAATACAAAAACAACAATTTTCATTTTTTAAAATCCTTTAATGATAAATAAGATCAATACAGAACTTATAGATTGTTTACGGAAGAAGATAAGATACATAACTTATCTAAAACAATACACAAGATACAGAAAGCAAGAAAGAAAAGACTTGTTGAATGAAGAAACAATAACTTTGCTAAAGAAGAGCCTAGTTGGTGTTCTTCACTTGAAGTAAAGATAACCTTGAAAGATTAAGAAGTCTATGCTTGTGAGGAAGTTTTTTCTTGGGTAGATAGTTGATCTTCAAGATATAAGCTTCTTGGCTTAGTTAGTTACTGAGAAGGAGGAACTTCTCAACTATTTATACCCATTGAATTAAATGCAAGTTAGACAATACAGACAAGCTTCTAGAGGTAAGCTTGTCCTTTGTCTTTAGATATATAGGTTTTTTTTTCGTATATGAACAGTGGTCTTTCACAAAGTAAGTAAGCACGTTTGAAGACAATATAGTGACTCCGTATGAGTGCTTTACTTTGAGAGGTGTGAGTTTGTCCTTTGTGTGTTGGAGGATAAGACAAAAACTAATCTTGGTCAACAAAATTCATTTGATCACTAATAAATGGAATAACACAAGGGTTTCTTTAGTGTATACTGAATCTTGAGTAGATTTCACACATTTGTAGACATGCTTGTAATCATTGAAACCACATGAGATCACGAACTGCTTGTCTCTGTCTTCATCTTTATCTTCAATATCACTGAAGGTTCTTGTGGTGTGAGTTTTGTCTTCTTGAATAATACTTGTCTCTGAGAGATACAATACTTGTTCAACGATCACTGAACAGAGTCAATGATGATCGCTGAAACTGAATAAAGAGAAAGTAGTTTTTGTAAGATAAAAAGGATCATCATCAAATCACTGAGAGAGAGAGAGATAGAATCAACAATCTCCCCTCTTTGATGATAACAAAGAAACGTAAAGAAAATTGCTTAGGTATTAGAGTAAGGAAAAAGTACTAGTAAAATACATGTCCCTTTTAACTGTTTTTGGGATCTTTTTCAGTGATAGAGTTTATTATGAAAAATTACTTTAATTGTAAAGAATTACAAGAAAAGAATAAACTTACATAATATGAATAAATTAAAACTGAAATCATATTCACTAACAAGAAAGGTGTTCGAGAATGTAATAAATAAATAAAACTCATAAGTACATGTCCCATTTACTCTTTTGAGGGATCTTTTTCAATACCAATCATTTTATTGATAATATCTTTAAAGACAAAATACTACAAATGATTAAAATTGGTTTTGGTAGGCTTAAAAGATAAAAGCTATACACTGAAAGCAAAGATAAAAGATATACAAGGTTTTACAAGATTGAAAGGTTTTCTAATCTAGATTGTCAAAATTGATGTAGTCAGGGACATCTTTTCCTTGAATCTTTCTTCTGAGCAATTTCTTTCAAATCTTGTGGTCCATCATCTCTCCATAGATATCTTTTTTTAGCCAAGTTCGAAGATATGCTAGGTGACCTATTGGGTAGAGATGGAACTCAGACACTCGCTGAAACCTGTATTGATCATCATAGTCAAGGAACATAAGTCCATATTTAGGTTTCACATGCACTGTATAATAAAGGGTTTATTTTCAGGCAGTGATAGATTCAGCATTGAGATATCTGGCTTCTTTCTATTCTTTAAGAGCTCATCCATTGAAAATTTTGTTTCATGCTCGTTTCTGTTGAATGAACCTTCTCCATGAGCAAAAAGGTTTCTTCTTCAAGAGGACTTCTGCGGCAGAGAAGGAACCTTGACGATCTTCGACATTTTTTTGAATAGTTTCTTTAAAACTTCTTCAATATAAGCCTTATGCTTAGATTTGGACTTTTGAATTGCCTGTCGAATCTCGAGCCATTCATAGAAACCATACTGACTGAGAAAGGAAGGATACTCAGTGACAGCATCGTTGTGCTCTTGGAAGATGAACATAGAAACCACAAGGCCACCATCTTTCATTCGCCCGCTGATTGTGACGTTTGAAATTTTGTGAGGGCTTATTCTCGTTTCGATCCTTTCTCTACACCAATTCAGATCCCGATTCTTCAACTTCAGCACCCTTTGTCTTTTCTGTTCATCTTCTTCTAAGAGTAGGGTTTGAGCACTGAGAGGATATTTTTCTTGAACATCCCTTCTACAAGAGCTTGATCAACTAGAGTCTTGGCTAAGTCTAGGTTGTCTTTCAGTTGCTGCTGATGTTGCTTCAGCTCTTGTTTAGCTTTCAGGGATTTCTTGTGTTCAGCTTCAAAGAGGAAGTCGAACTCACCACATCAGAGGTACGAAGAGGAATTTTTACTCTGTATCAGTTAAGTTGACTTATAAGCTGAGTCATCCTCAAGTCTTCTTCAACCTCTGAGCATACACATTGCCTTGACGACTTCTTGGGAATGAGGTTGCAGGCTTAATCTTCACCTTCATCATCCTTAAGGATTTCAAAAGAAATAAGATGGGTTGAGAAATTAAGGGTAGGTGTTGCAAAGAGAGATAGAGGTAGAGAACAAAAAGGTTTAACTTCTGAGCTGGAGGGTACAATCATTGTTGAAGTGTTTGCATCCTCAGATTGGCTGAGTGCCCCAAGAAGGAGAGCAAGGTTATCTTCAGCAACTCCTTTCCCTTTTACAGAGCAGGAGTGCTAGTGTGAGGATCTCTCCCCCTGGGAAGCAGGTTCCCTGAAGGAGATTTCTTTTGCAGGCTGTCTTGTTATGACTTGAATAGAGAAATCATCATCATCATTGTTAGACTCCATAATTCTTATTGTAAAAGTAATGAAAAATGTACAAGTAAGGAAGTTTAGAGGACCGATGGAAGAAGAGCTGGAAAAAGACCTAAGTGTTTAAGACGAACTAGAGATGCGATGAATGGTCCATAGGTGCGATGAACAATGCATCTCCATCACTCCTCTGGTTATAAACACTTGGAAGATTCTACAAGAGTTCAATCAGAGACATTCAAGGAAAGAAGATACATAGAGACTTCTGGTTGAACATACTACCTAGAAGATAGCTGGAGATGACTCATCGACAGCTGGAATCGGTTACACAAGGTATTTAGAGATAACTCCTAAGATCTAGATATATATCTTATCCCTAGAATATCTCATAGATATATTTTCACTAGATTGTTATCTCTTAGACTAGATTGCTAGTATAAATAGCTATCATATGTCGTGTAGATAATTACTTTTCTTCTCGTCAAAGTTATTATAGTGAAATTCTTTGAAGCTTCATATTCTCTTGAATATTCTTTAAGTTGTTATTCACTATTCTTCATTCATACGATAGATTTAGGTTTCACAAACATAAATCTTCATGTTATATTGAGAGATATGGGATCAACAATTGGTATTAAAGCAAATTGATTGATTTTCCAATCAAAACGATCAATTTGATTCTGTGTATTCAAAATCTCTCAATTTTTCTCCATTCTTAAAATTTACTTCTTCTCTTCCAAATCTTTTTAATGACCAACTGGAATTCTGCCTACAGTGTTGGTTCCTTCACCAAACCTCCAACTCTTCAATGTGAAGAATATCCATAATGGAGGATATGCATGGTGAATTTCCTGGAGCGGATGGACATAAATCTCCTCAGGTCTATGAAGGAAGGCCCATATGTTTCTCAAACTCTTGTTCCAAGAGTTCCTGGAACAAGTACCACCCCAGAAGTTGCTGCTTACTATATGGTGACATCGAGAGGGTAGAGGTAGACAAGAAGGCCAAGAGGCTGATAATCATGGCTATTCCCAATGAAATATTCCAATCTCTGGATGCTTGTACAACGGCTAAGGAGATATGGGATGAATTGGCTAGCCAACTGGAGAGAGGCGCTAAGACGAAGAAAAATCGTAGGGCACAATGCTTGAATGGATATACGAATTTCAAAGTATTGCCCGATGAACCGATACAGAAGACGTATGATCATTTCAACACATTGATAAATCAATGCCACATAAACGACATTGCTAGGACCAAAGAGGAACATAATGTTCTTTTCCTCAAAAGTCTAGGTGATGAGTGGACTCAATTGTCGATGTCTCTACAAGCAAATCAAGACTTAGATGGTTGGTCACTTCATGATGTATATGGAACACTTGCTACCCAAGAGCAAGATATATTAAAGAGGAAGGTGTCCATCGGAGGACCTCTTGCCTTGGTATCAGAGGAGAAGGAGGTTACAAGGAGCTCTTCCAAAGAACACAAGAAGAAGAGCAAGAAGGCCTTGAAAGTTGACTCATAATCTGAAGAAGAAGTGTCAGATTCTGATGATGATCTCAAGGCATTTGCCAAATCTCTGGCCTTGATAACCAAGCAGTTTCAGAAAACGTTTGTCAAGAAGCCCTATGAAAAAATAGCATAAGAGACTCCAGAAAAGAGAGATATCAGCCATCTTATGGACAGAAGTCGATGAGATTTCATCAGAGTGATGAAAGAAGAGAAGAAAGAGAAGACAGAGAAGATAGGAGAGAGGAGAGAAGACAGAAGAGAAGGAGGAGATGGAAGGAAAGATGGCCTATGTTGCTACAGATGTGGGAAAATAGGCCATTTTTCGAAGGAATGCAAAGGACGTCTGATCAAGGATGTAGACTACTACAAAAATAAATACAAGTATAATCATAGAGAGAGAAGTCTGATGACCGAGAAATAAAATTGGGTGTCCGACTCTTCATCTAATGAAGAAGACAAGGCACTGATATGTCTGATGGCCAAGTCCAGTGCAGAATCCACTTCTGACTCCGATGATCAGGTATATGATTCTTCCCATGATGAAACCAACTCTGCTCCATCTGAGTTAGAGTTAAAGGTCATAAAACTTTCAGAAGATTTTCTTAAATTAAAAGAAAAATTAAACTATGAAAAATCTAAAAGATTAAAAGCTAAAAAAGAAGTTAGTTTCTACAAAAGAGAGACTAATCTTCTTACTAAAGAAAAAACTGAATTGGTTAAAGAGAAAACCCGCATTGCATCACTGAAAAAATCAAAAGAAGAAAAGCTTATGGATCTGAACAAGAGAATCTCTAAGGATTTAAAGAAGAAGGTGAAAACCTTGAAAGAATCTGAGGCAGAAAGATTAAATTCAGTAGCTGTTAAGGATTTCTTTGAAAAAGAAAGGGAGATTCTTCATCAGAAGCTTCAGACCAATGAACTTTTGATGAAGAAATACAAAGTTGCCCAAAATGCCTATGGAAAATTAAATAGCCAAATCGATTTCCAAGGAATCGGATTCAATGATCTTGACACTTTCATTGAGAACAAGAAATCCACCCTTGAATCCACTTTTAAACTTGGGTGTGTTAAAAAACCCAACTTTTCTCCAAAACCCAAAGCTACTTTCAAAAGAGTAAAAGTCGATGGAAAAACCATTTTCTCGAGGCAAGATTTTGAAAATGTGGTTTATGAGTGTAGCACAAGTAAGAATTTTGATGAAAAGGTTGATGCCTCACAAACCAGAGACTGATGGAAATGAACCAGAATCTCTAGTTATCAACTCCACAAGTTCATCTACAAGTGCTGCCAATGGAACATAAATTCTTAGTAAGGAACCATCATCTGAAGGATCGATGAATACTTCAAGTAACCTTGAAAAGTCATCTGAGAAATCTGAAGCGATGGAACTCCCAAAAGACTCTTCTGAACCTTCATTCTCAAAACCCCTCTCTCCCAAGAACATTCACAAAAAAATTTATTTTGAGAAATCTGCACAAGACATTCTTGATTCTGACTCTGAAGATGAAATAATCTGTGAATCGCCATACATAATTGTGGATAGGAAACCGCAAGTTTCAAAAATCTCAATGAAATCTGACCTCCCAGACTTATGCATAAATGCTAAAAATTCTTCAGACCAAGGAAAAGGAAGGCTGAAAAAGGTCAAGTCGGCCAAAGAAACTTCACAAGGCCCCACCCTTCAATCTAAATTTATAAAGTTCACTCCTGAACAGAAACAGAAGTGGCTTGCTTCGGAAAATTCTAACTTGCATTTTTCTTCTCCTTCAGCTAAAGGGAAGAAGCCTCTCCTCAGAAAAGAAGTAAAACCCATGCCTGCACCTTCGAATAAAAAGTCTGCACTAGATAGGAAGTTTGTAAAAACGACCAAAACTAGGAAAGAACCTTTACCTTCTACTTTTACTTAAAGTTCTTCGAATAAAAAGTGTTAGGACTAAATTTATTAGTTCTCAATCTATTAGTTCTCAATTCTTTGGAGACTAATATTGAAAAAGGCAAAGCCCAGGCCAATTCTTGTCACAACCCCACCAACTACTCATTTATCTCTCAACAGATAAATGTTTCAATAACATTTGGGGCATGCAGCTCATCATCTATCAGTTTCTCATTCGGAGAAAGTTGATATTGAATCAGAAGGATATATGTCCCCCCTTCAAGTCTTTTTGATCACATATCGAGTCTGATAAATTTGTGTAGTCCACACGATTTATCTTTTTGAGCCTAAACAGAAGCATAAGTTGCTTTATTCTTTTACACTACACAGATTTAGCATTTTATATGTTAATTTGCCAAAACGTTCATAGATATGCTATCTTTTAGCTATCGATGATTGAATGGTAGACTTGGTGAGATGAACATAAAAAAGTCTCATATATACAGTACATCCGTTGTACTGAGTATATCTGTTATACTCACAGGCCAATCTTTTTATAAGATTGAAAACAATTTCATAC
>NC_037544.1:24936784-24944805 GCF_001531365.2 Cynara cardunculus var. scolymus | reverse complement strand
AGAAGGGGGAGTATATGTAATAATGAATGAAATATTCATTTCCGAACTTTGTTAAAGGGAATCTGATGCAAAGATCAAGGGGGAGTAACTTCGATAATGGCAAAAGACTCAAAAGAAGAAGTGCGACTAAAGATGATTAAAGAAAGATTATTTGTGTACTACAATGACTGAGAGATGTTGAATGTGAAGATCATTTTTCACAAAAGTTTACTGAAGATTTGTTTTATGAAGATCCTTTGAAGATCACATCTTGTACAGTGTTTTTGAAGATAATTTTTGAATATGTTCTACATTGTTAAAAGAGAAGATCACCATTATTCTACATTCGGGGGGAGAATGCTAGAAGATCTATCTCAATAGTTGATTGTTTGAAGATTACAAGTTGAAGATTCTTTTGAAGATGAAATATTGTGCATAATGTTTCAAAGTTCAAACAAGGACTCAAAGCGCAGAATTTTCTTTCAAGTCTGAATACAAAGGGGGAGAATGTTAGGACTGAGAAATCAGTATTAATTGTATTCATTTTGAAAGTTTATAAATAGTCTATAATTGTAAAAAGTCAGCGTGTTTGACTTTTCTTATAGGTTTGACTTTGACCTTGTCTTTGTATGTTTGGCCATATAAATAGGTTAATCTTTGTAATTAAATTGTGTGAAGAGCTCATTTTGTAATAAATCATACGTATTAAGAGAGTTGACCAGAGCTTACAAGTTTGACTTTTTCTCTCAAGATTCTTATGAATGTTCATATGATGTTCTTACATGAATTATCAAGATTTGCCATGATTATTATGATGATATGAAGATTGATCAGTAATTTCGGACACACAAAAAGAAATAAGTTAAACGCTCTTTTCCAAAAACTCCCACTTGTCAGTGTTTAACTCTTTTACAAAATCTGAGGAATCACATGTTAAACCATCGCTGCATTTTTTCTGAGCATGTGTATAAATATAAATATGTTAAAACTCATGAAAAAAATGAAAAATAAGCCCAAGCCTTTAAAGGCTAAGGGAAAAGGAAATCAACCCAATTCCAAGAGGGCTGATGAAAAAGGGGATGTCAAATCCCTTACTCTAAAACCCCTAAATTTGTCTTGCAGGACCAGCATGTGCAACCATGGTACATGGATTCAGGTTGCTTCAGGCACATGACTGGTGATAGAAGTTAGCTGTCCTCCTTCATCGAAAAATCTAGAGGCTCTGTAACTTTTGGAGACAACAGCAAGGGGACTATCAAGGGATATGACACCCTCATCAAGGGGAACATATCAATCGCAAAAGTGGTTTATGTTGAAGGCTTGAAGCACAACTTATTAAGCATAAGTCAGTTATGCGACAAAGGTCTTAAAGTACGATTTGGCAAAGGATTCTGCATCATCGAAACAAAGCCCGGTCAAACCATCATTAAGGCGAAGAGAGAAGGAAATCTCTATCTTCTGGATTTTCAATCTTATGTGGGTCAAGACACTCTATGCCTTGTCTCCCATATGAGTGAAGAAAATTGGCTATGGCATCAAAAATTCTCCCATCTGAATTTTGATGTCTTGAAGAAGTTAGCCAAACAGAAGTTGGTCAAGGGGATTCCTGATCTCAATTTCGAAAAAGACCACCTCTGCTCAGCCTGTGAGATGGGCAAGTTAAAACGGGCTTCTCACAAAACCAAGTCAAAAACTTCAAGCTCCAAACCTTTGGACATGGTCCACATCGACCTCTGTGGGCCAATCTCTACACAAAGCCTCTCTTAGAGGAAGTACATCCTCGTACTCATTGATGAATCCTTAAGATATACATGGCTTGAATTCGTCAAGAAAAAAACAGACGTTCCTGACCTACTCACAGCGGTGATGAAAGGCTCCAAGTGCTTCTACAACGCAAACTCATAAAGGTTAGAAGCGACAATGGAACAAAATTCAAGAATACCAAAATTGATGAATATCTCATCAGTGAAGGTATCTCTCAGAACTTTTCAGCAGCCAAAACTCCACAGCAAAATGGAGTCGTTGAGCGAAGGAACATAACCCTTGTAGAAGCAGCAAGGACCATGCTTGCTTCATCTGAGCTACCAATTTTCTTCTGGGCTGAAGCAATCTCTGCTGCCTGTTTCACCCAAAATCGTTCTATCATCAACAAGAGGCATCAAAGGACCCCGTATGAACTCATCAACCAACGACGTCCAAATGTCAAATATTTTCATGTCTTTGGGTGCAAATGCTTTGTATTCAACGACAAAGAATATCTTCGCAAGTTCGACAAGAAGGACGATGAAGGCATATTCCTGGGTTATTGACAAACCGCCAAGGCCTATAGAGTATTCATCAGAAGGACAAAGATCATCATAGAAAGCATCAATGTGTCCTTTGATGATTCATCACCAATGACTTCTGGACACAGCAGTTTAGAACTCGGGCTAACAAAAGGAGCCTCTGATTCATCACTATGCAAACCCAATGAATCAGAGTTGTCTCAATTATTTGAAGACCTCTTTGAAGAAGAAGCAGTATCTGGACAAGCGCACAATAACAAGCGCACAATGACAAGCTACCTTCTAGAGTCGATGAAACACATGAGATCTCCAATGCTGAAGGTACAACTCTTTCTGAAACTCATGTTATTTCACCATCTACTTCTTCTATGTCTTTAGAAACAGAGCATCACTCTGGAGATGATCTCTTTGAGGGGGAGCAAGCATTTCCATCAGTCGATGAAGAATTGCATCCTGTTGCTCCAGAACCTCAATCTTGCACCAAGTGAATAAAAGATCATCCTTATCACCAGATTATTGGTGATCCATCATCCGATGTCAAGACGACATCCGCAACTGCCAATGAATGCCTCTTCACAAATTTCTAAGCATGATCGAACCGAAGAAAATTTCTGAAGCCCTACAAGATCCAAACTGGATAGACGCCATGCAAAAGGAGATATCTAGTTTGAGCAAAACAAAGTTTGGTCCCTCATGCCTCTACCCAAAGGAAAAACGACCATTAGGACCAAATGGGTCTTCAAAAACAAGAAGGACGAAGATGGCATTGTTATTCAGAACAAAGCCAGGCTTGTTGCCAAGGGCTACTACTAAGAAGAAGTGATAGACTACGATGAAACCCTTGCTCCCGTTGCTAGGCTTGAAGCTATCAGAATATTCCTCGCCTATGCAGCGCACAAAGGTTTCAAGGTCTATCGGATGGACGTCAAGTCTGCTTTCCTCAATGCAAACTTCAAGAGGAAGTCTATGTGCAACAACCTCCTGGGTTCGAAAATCCTAAGCATCCTAACTATGTATATTTTCTAGACAAAGCTCTCTATGGGCTCAAGCAAGCACCCAGGGCCTGGTATGAAACACTCTCTACCTTTCTCATAACCAATGGATTCAAAAAAGGTACCATCGACACAACTCTCTTTCTTAAAAAGCACAAAGGTGATATTTTACTTGTCCAAAATTTGTGAAAATTTTGAAATGAGTATGATGGGAGAACTAAGTTTCTTCCTTGGTCTTCAAATAAAACAAACTTTAGAAGGAATTTTCATCAATCAGTCCAAATACGTGACTGACCTTCTAAAGAAATATAACCTTTCAAATTCATCATCGTTGAGAACTCCAATGGCTAAGTAGCTAAGTTGTTTTCTAATCCATCAGGCAAAGCTGTAGATATAACAACCTATAGAGGCATGATTGGATCACTCCTATATCTAACAACTAGTAGGCCAGATATTATGTTTGCTACTTGTCTTTGTGCAAGATATCAAGCTAATTCTAAAGAATCTCATCTCTCTACAGTGAAGAGGATCTTTAGATACCTTAAGGGCACCCCTTCATTGGGACTCTGGTATTCAAAGAACTCTGTCTTTGATCTAATAGCCTATACAGATGCAGATCATGTAGGTTGCAAGCTTGATAGAAAGAGTATGTCTGAAAGCTGCCAACTTTTGGGGGATAAGCTGGTGAGTTGGACATCCAGAAAACAGAATTATGGCTCAACATCTACAGCAGAAGTAGAATATGTTGATGCAGCTAGTTGTTGTTCACAAGTGCTCTGGATGAAAACCCAGCTGAAGGATTATAGGTTTCAATATGAAAAGATCCCTATCCTCTTTGAGTCCAAAAATGCCATAGCCATCTCTGCAAATCCTGTGCAGCACTCCAAGACAAAGTACATTGATGTCAGGTATCATTTTCTTAAAGATCATGTAGAAAAGGGAACTATAGAGATGTATTTTGTTCCTACAGAGTTTCAACTTGCTGACCTTTTTACAAAAGCACTAGATGAGAAAAGATTCATTTTTCTAGTCAGCAAGATGGGTATGTTGAATCTCACCACTTAAGGCAAATCATCCTTTCAAACCAGAGATTCTCAATATCTCAAGGTTATGCCAAAAGTGATATATTCGAATGGCCCTCATAACCAAGTACTCTAATCTAGAATCTCTGGTTCTAAAGACCAGAGCCTTTGGATCATTGGAAGGACTTGTTTATATTTAGCCAAAATTTCACTCTTTGGAACCAGAGCCCCTCTGGTCCAAAGAAGGTACTTGGTATTTTTCACCAAGTACCCCCCCTTCACAACCAGAGCCTCTGGTTCCAAAGACTAGAGCCTCTGGATTCTAAGTCTTTGAGACCAAAGCCCCTTTGGTCCAACTTGGTCTCCCCTCATCCATTTTTCTATGCATTTTACTTAGTTTTTCCCATTCATTTGCATCCAGAGCCTCTAGATTCCAAGTCTTTGAGACCAGAGCCCCTCTGGTCGAACTTGGTATTCATTAGTTATCATTTAACTTACATTGCCCTTGCATTTTATATGTTTCATGCAACCAGAGCTTCTGGTTCTAAAGACAAGAGCCTCTGGATTCTAAGTCTTTGGAACCAGAGACCCTCTGGTCCCATAGACACTCCTTCCTCATCATTATTCTTTGTTTTTAAAACCATCCTTCACAACCAGAGCCTCTGGTTGTATAGACCAGAGCTTCTGGTCACCTTATATTTTCTCCCCTATTGGTTCTAGGGGGAGTTTTTACTCATTCCACATCCCCTTGCATCATTTGAGGGGGAGTCATGCATATACCATCAACCTTTTAGGATCCAAAATGAACCTATCATCCCTCTGGTTGTGCATCTCAAGCCAACCAGAGACCCTATGGTTTCATACCTTGATCCTTTTTACTTGTATTTTCACAACCAGAGCCTCTGGTTCCACTATCCAGAGTCTCTGGATCCCAAAAATGCTATATTATGGAGTAATTTTATCCCTTGTATTCAACTAGAGCCCCTTTGGTTCCTCTTAAATGGTATATTATTATTCCAAGGGTTTAATATGATGACCCAGAGCCTCTGTCTCATCAAAATCCAACATTCCCATGATGAACTTGTTCATCACATCCAACCAGATCCCCTCTGGTTCCCCTTCATTAGTTATGACCAACCAGAGCCCCTCTAGTTCCATGACAACATCATTTTCTCCCAAAAAAACCCATCTTTAGTTGAAAACCTTTTTAAGATTATACAAAATTGTAGCTTCTGTGACTAAAAACTATACAACATGGGTTTTTAGAAGAACCAAACTTCGTAATTAGTATTTATCTTCCAATTAGATGGAATTTTAAATTTAAATATGTTTTAGGGATTATATTCTTGAGAGTTATCATTTGGGATAATTATTATTTTTTAATAATTATCCCTAAATACCCCAAACGTCACCCTTCCACGCGCCTGACACCACAAAAAAACATGTTCCCTAGAAACCCTCCATATTACCCTTCCTTCCACCCCACATTGACACGTGTCTCTACCCTACCTGCACCATTATGATCGTGAGTTGTCTTTACGGCTAACGATCACAAATATTTTCACCTTTTTACCCAAACGTCATCACCATCATTGCCTTTTCTTATTATTTTATCAAACCTCTCGCCTTCCTCTCACTATATATACCCTTCTTCCCCAAACATATTACCCTTTACGCCTACAAACTCTCTCAAGAACAAAAACCTGCTACTTACGATCTTTCAACCATGGTTTCCTCCTCCTCACACGAATCTAACAACAACGACAGCCACATACAATCGACATGCACCGACATTCGAGCAATCGTTTTTCTTCCAATCAAGCCTAACAATCACGCTATCGACCTCCGTCCTCAACTTTTTGAGGACAGGTTCGCTATACTAATCGAGTTTTTCCAAAACAACATTTTTCAATCGGCCCTCACTCTTTCCGACAACGAGGTGCCGGTCAAGTACATTCAACAGTATTGGCAGACATGTGATTTCTACCCGAAAAACCGTGGCATCATGGGCGACATTGATGTCCCCAATGACATGGTTTGCTCGATCAAGATTTCCCGTGCGTAGATCTCGAGGGACCTTTGCATTCCTACCCAACAGGAACTCGGGATTACGCGTTACGAGGACCCACCGACGAGCCACAACATTCTATGGTTCATACAGATGCTGGGCTACAACCGCTAGTTCAGTCTTGCCTCTGACTTCAAGCGACAATACCTTCCACCAATGTGGAACGTATTTTTTAGCGTCTTCAACAGAGCTCCCATGTGCAAACTAGGGAGCATAGACCAGGGCAACATCAATATTATGACCATCATATATGGTCTCTTCTTCAACTTGCCTCTGGACTATGCTCTCTTGATCTACAACGAGATCCACGCCGTTGTGGTGAAGAAGAATAAGCTAATGGCCGCAGGGAAGCCAGTTACATTGGTGCTCTTTCCTCGTTTCCTTGCCCTCTTCATCAAGGACGCGATGAAAGTGCACAAGTTGCCATGCGATGCACCATTCACCCCTCAATATGTTATGAATGGTCATCTCCCACCATCTCCAAAGACGATTACCCCACGGAGAGGCCTTTGTCAAGGGCCATGTTAAGTGTCATTCCAGACACCTCCGCTACCTGTAGGTCCTATGAAAGCTCTATGCTAGTCCAACAACCGTGACCAGCTACCCCATAGCATATAGAGCCCTCCCCAAGCACAAGCGATGGATCACAAGGTGAGAGGACTTCATCGGATCATGAATCTGATGATGATGACAGTCCTCCTACCTCCCCCAGCCCTATGACCACTTATGTTCCATCTCCCCAACCACAACCCCGGGAAACGACATCTACTATCCCTGGCGACCAAGTCTAAAGGGATATTGAACAAGGACCGCCCAGTATGATCCCTACCCAGGCAAGCCATCTAGAGGCCATTCATCGGGTCTCTAGAGATGACATAGCCGAGGAACCAAATCATCCATCACCTCTCTCCCAACAGAGGGGTGATGAAGAAATAAGAGCCACTTCTCCTTAGGGCTCGCCACTTCCCTTACACACAGAAGCATTCGTTGCTTCTGACTTTGAAATCCCTATCGATCATTCAGAGCGGTCCTCTTTTCATGCACCAACCCCCTCGATACTTGGTCTATCGACGGGGAAACACACGTACTTCTCTTCTTCGGACTCTGAATCCGATGAGGAAGAAGTACATGTTGCAACATCTCCAGATAGTTCTCTCTTGAGGGCTATCAAGGACGAGATGGAAGTCCTCCCTTGCCTCTCTATCCCACAGGCATCGATGGAGGCGCCTCAAGAATAGAGGCTCAACCTACAGCATTCGTTGCTGTGGGGTTACCCCCGTTGCAGAGTTGGTCATAAAGGCCGACTTCCAGGCCTTTGCTGACTCGATTCAGCGGTCCTTGGATGACCTTAAACTCAGCTTAGCGAGGATTGCTGAATCCACCCCCACTGTTAGCTCACAGTTCCTTAAAATGTAAAAGTATAGAAAAAGTAAAACTGCAAGTATTGACAAAAGATGGTATGTCACAGAAGACCACAGAGGACCAACATCAAAAGTTGCACAAGCTACAAGTCTCAAGTGACAGAACCTCTGTCGTGTCTTACAGAGGTTCTGGAAGATTTCCTCTGCGTACTTCCAAGTTTCATCTAGCAGAGCCTCTGTGTTGTCTAACTGAGGGTCTGCAGCAATGTCTTCTGTGTAGATTATCTTTAAGCTGTTTTACTTAGGTCTTTTAG
>NC_037544.1:24934434-24936264 GCF_001531365.2 Cynara cardunculus var. scolymus | reverse complement strand
GAATACGGCCAATGCTTCCTTCATGAGTACGGGTTCACAGTCTAAGCCTCCAACGCTCATTCGTGAGGAATTCCCTCAATGGAAAATTCGAATGGTGAACTTTCTAGAAGGAATTCACCCAAGAATATGTGAGTTCCTGTATAACCCTCCTTATGTCCCAATGAACCTCATTCCAAGAGTTCCTGCAACTCAAACTAAACTAGAAATACCAGAGCATTACGAGCCTCGACCCGAAGCGAACTGGAGTGATGAAGACAAGGTAATCGTCGAATTAGGTAATAAATGTAAACGATTGTTAATCATGGCCATTCCCAATGACATCTTCAAATGTATCGATCACTGTCAACTGTCCATGGACATTTGGGCAGAACTGGARAAATTAATCGAAGGTGGAAGGAAAACGTTAAAGAACTATCGTTCTATCTGCATCGACGAATACTACAACTTCAAGGCCAAAGAGGGTGAGTCTCTTATGGATACATACGCGAGACTAAACACGTTAATAAGCAACTGTAAAAGGTATGGTATTCCCAGATCAACATAGGAGAACAACTCACTATTCTTGAAGAGCCTTGGGGATGAATGGTCGAATATTACAATGTCCATGAAGGCCATCCTAGATCTCGAGACATGGACGTTAGTAGACTTGTTTGGATCTCTCAAGAGTCAAGAGTCCCAAGTTATGCAAATGAAGAGAAATCTAGGTGGCCTTCTGGCTCTAGTTGCAGAGGACGGGTGCTCCGGTAAGGGAAAGGAAGGGAAGGAGGTGAAGAAGGAGAAGAAGAAGAAGAAAATGGTGTTGATTGCTGACAGTGACCAGAGTTCTGAAGAAAAGGAGATCTCCATGAAGGAGATAATGAAGACTCTTGCGCTGATCACAAGAGAATACAGAAAGGGTGGAGACAGGAAGGAGTACAGAAGCTTCAATCGCAAAAGCTTCACAGAAGGAGAGAGATCTGAGAAGAAAGAGAAGGAGCAGAAGCCCTTTCAGAGGGCTGAGGAGCAGAGGAAGGAAGAGTCCAAAGATGGATGCTTCAAGTGTGGCAAACCTGGCCACTACGCTGCAGACTGTTGGTCCAAAGGACTAAGGACACCACAGAAGGGTCCGAAAGACGCAGCCTACTACAGAAAGAAGGCTGAGTTTTATCAACATAAGTCTCTTCTAGCTCAATCCAGTGAGCTAATCACAGACGAATCCTCTAACGACGATGATCAGAAGGGTCTTCTCGCATAGGAAGACTCAGATACAGAGGATGAGTTCTTCTGTGGAATGGCGAATGTTGAGACGGACTCCTCTGCAAGAAATGACCAAGAGGTATCTACTTCCTCACCTTCTGATTCTTTTGTTTTGTTCACAAACATTCTTGAAAATCTCGACCAATGTCATTTGGAGCATCAAAGTTCTAAAGAAAAGCTTTTATTTTATGAAAAGGAAGTCAGGTTGCTCACAAAAGAAATAAACCGTTTTTTCAAAATGTTTGAAGAAGARCAAACCAAATTTTTAAATCTTGAAAATTCTTCCAAACTAAAGCTAGCCAAGCTTGAAAAGGATTCGAAAACGAAGGTAGAAGAGTTGAGACTGATGGAGCACGAGAAGTGCAATGTTACCTCTGTGAAGGAATTCTTTAAAAAAGAAAGGGAGTTTTTACATCAAGACGTGCTTGACAGAGAGCTCAAAATAAAGAAATTTCAAGAGGCTCAAAACATTTAYAAAAAGATAAAGGTCAACTTGGGCAGAAGAGGTCTAGGTTTCTCGAAAATTGATAACAAACCTGGTTTCAAAACAAACAAAACTTTAGAGAAAACCATCAGATCCTCAAACAATTTGAA
>NC_037544.1:24928318-24934334 GCF_001531365.2 Cynara cardunculus var. scolymus | reverse complement strand
TGAAAGTTTGATTACCCTTAACTCTAGTTCTGATGGAATAGAGTTGGTTTCATTTGAGAAAGACTCACATACCTGGTCATCAGAGTTGGAGGTGGATTCTGTATTGGACGTGACCATTAGACAGATGAGTGTTTTGTCTTCATCGTTTGATGAAGAATCGGACACCCAATTCTCTTTTTGGCCATCAAGCTTCGCTCTCTGGAATTGTACTTGTATTTGTTTTTATAGTAGTCAGTATCCTTGATCAATCGTCCTTTGCATTCCTTGGAAAAATGACCAAGTTTTCCGCACCTGAAGCATCGAAGGTCATTTTTCCATCCTTGTCCTCTCTTATTTCTTCTCTTCTCTCTTCCCGTTCTTCTCTTCCATCTCTTCTTTCGTCCCTTTGATGGTATTTGGATGGCTTTCTATCATATGATGACTGGTATCTTTCCCTTTTGAACTCTTTTCGCTCATAGGGTTTTCTGATGAACTTCTTTTGGAACTGGTTTGTAATCAAGTTCAACGATTTGGCAAAAGCTTTAATCTCATTATCTGATTCAGAAGTTTCCTCTTCAGATTCTGATTCTACCACCAATGCTTTCTTGCCTTTCTTCTTATGCTCTTTGGCAGGAGTCCTTGATTTTTCTTTTTCATCGGCAGCAAGAGCAAGAGGACCACCGATGGATACCTTTTTCTTCATAATATCGCTTTCTTGCGCTGCAAGTGTTCCATACAAGTCATGAAGAGACCAGCCATCTAGGTCCTGGTTTGCTTGTAGGGACATAGATAGCTGAGTCCATTCATCGCCTAGACTTTTTAGGAATAAAACATTGTTTTCTTCCTTAGTTCTGATGATATCGTTTCTACGACATTGATTTATCAATGWGTTRAAGMRATCGTAAGTCTTTTGTATGGGTTCATCAGGGAGGGCCTTGAAATTAGTGTATTCGTTGAGACATTGTGCTCTACGATTTTTCTTTGTTTTTGCTCTTCCTTCCAATTGGCTTGCTAGTTCATCCCATAGTTCCTTGGTTGTGGAACATGTATCGAGGGACTAGAAGATTTCGTTGGGTAGGGCCATGATTATCAACCTTTTGGCTTTTTTGTCAGTTTCAACTCTTTCCTTGTCATCTTCGTCCTATTTTCTTTCATCTTTGGGCATGTAGTAGGCTGGAATTTCAGCTGTGGTGTTTGTTCTTGGAACTCTTGGGACTAGAGTTTGAGGAATGTAAGGACCCTCCTGTATAGATCGAAGGAGATTCCTATCCATTCCTTCCAGAAAATTTACCATTCTGATTTTCCATTGTGGATATTCCTCTCGTTGAAGAGTTGGAGGCTTTGTAAGAGAGAGCCAACATTATAAGCAGAATTCCAGTTGGCCATTGAGAATGTTGAAGAACAAAATGTAATTTTTTTTACGAGAAAGAAGATCAAAAATTGAGAGATTTTTGAATGATCGTTTTGATTGGGAAGTCAATCAATATGCTCTTATACCAATTGTTGATCCCAGATCTCTCAATAACACAAATAATCTAGTTATGAATAACCAAATTATAGTGATTTTATGAAGGAAGTTATGAAGACTCGAGAAGAAAAATAAGTATATTTATGAACAGTCTTGAGCTTCAAAAGTTTAACTTTTATAAACTGAGAAACGTAAGAGCGATTCGTAAAAGCGACTCTTTTTACAATAGATCTAAACACCTATTTATACTAATTAGCTAATAAGAAGATAACTATATAATGATATTTTCTAGTAAATCCTCTATTAACATATAAGGTTTATCTTTTGTATGGATAGGCGCTAATACTGAGATAAACTCGAATTCCAGCTATTGACTTGTCATCTCCAGCTGTCATTCATGATATGATGATTTCATCCTTATCTTCAAATCTTCATTGCATGCTTGGATGAAGTGCTGAAAATCTTCTAAGTATTGATGACCAGAGGATCGATGAGAATGCTCTTTCCATCGCATCCTTGGACTGTCCATCGGTCCTCTGGTTGAATTCCAGATTTAGTCGTTTCTGCCTTGATGTCTTCATTGGTCTTCTGGTTCTTCATCACTTATTGTTTTTCATTAGTTTTTACATTATGAATTGTGGGGTTTAACATATATCGTAAGGACGTGGATGCTCAATTTTTACTTGCAAGCAAGTTATATATTGTTCCACATATCTTGCTACATCATTCTTCATTCTCGGCCACCAGTAAAACTGTTTCACGTCTCTATACATTTTATTCGTTCCCGGGTGAAAAGAAAAATGAGACTTATGAGCTTCAATCAATATTCTTTCTTTGAGATTACCATAACATGGCACCCAGACTCTATTTCGGAAACATAACAATTCTCGGCTATCTTTTGACAATTCTGCAAATAAACCACCAAGTCGTTCTTGTCCGATCTTATCTTCTTTCACCGCTTCAATCTGAAAATTTTGTAAGTCCTTGTGAATATTTGGAAACAATTCTATTCGCAAAACTATAGCTTTAATTGTACCGATCTTTTCTTTATGGCTCAATGCGTCCGCTACCACATTAGCTTTACCTAGATGATAAAAAATTTCAAAATCATAATCACTCACCGGTTCCAACCATTGCCTTTGACGCTTTGTTTCGTATAAATAATGTCTCCAAATCTTTAAATCAAACACCATCGCTGCCAATTCCATATCATGAGTGGGATATTGTTTCTCATGCTCCTTTAACCGTCTTGAAGCATAAGCGATCACTATAAACCACAAAATCTTTTGTACCATCAAATAAAGATAGAATTGGGGCACTGGACAACTTGTTCTTCAATGTTAGGACTAAAAATCAGTATTAAATTGTATTCGTCTTGAAAGTTAAATATTGTCTATAATTGTAAAAGTCATCGTGTTTGACTTTTCTTAGATAGGTTTGGCTTTGACTATGTTTAGATGTTTGATCCTATAAATAGGGTGATGTCTTTGTAATTGTTAGAAGAAGAGAGCTTATTGTAATATTCACATTACATAATAGAGGGTTTGACCAGAGCTTTGAATGTTGACTTTCTCTCTCAAATATCATATGTGTTCTTGAATGTTAAATCTCAGATCTGCCATGATTATGAAGCTTTCATGAAGATTGTTCATTGAAGTAGGACACACAATTGGTATCAGAGCAGTGTGTGCAAGAGATCAGAAGAAGAAATCAGATTTTGAAGATTTTTTGAAGTTTTTTTCTGAATTTTTTTTTTGAGTTCTCCGTGTTCTTCATTTTTTTTAGAGTTTGATTCAATTTTTTTAAAATTGTGTGTTTTCGTGTTAATACCATGATCAAAATGTGTGGAATCACTTTGTGAATCTTTGTTATTCACAAAGATTTATGATTTGGTTATTTGATTTCAAGATCTTGTAATTTTTTTTTGTGATTTTAAATTTTTTGTGTTTTTAATTTTTTTTTCAAAAAGTCTGTGTTTGATCCAAATTTCGTGTCAAAGTTGTTGTTTTTTGTGTTTTTGTCAATTTTTTTTATCGAATTTCAATTTTTTATTTCTTTCAAAGTTTTGTTTTTGGCCTGATAAATTTTTTTTTCTGCCCGAGGCCCAATTAGAATAAATCGCTCAGGCTAGGCTTATCAATTGGATTTCATCGCATAAAGCTTGAGCTGTTAAGGGTCTTCCTCGTTCAAAGCCTAAACGATTTAGAGAATACATCGCTTACAGATTGAGCGATTTATGGTCCAAACTGGATACAACTTGTGCAGACTGGTTTTAATCGGTTTCATCTTCTCCAAGTGACTAAGTCGATGAGCAGACGAGGAACCATATCAAGGATTCAATCGCTCATTTCATGGTTTTCTCAGGTATGTACATCGTTTAATCTCAGGTTTGAGCGGATTCTTGTTCGGATTCGATCACTCCTTGACCGAAATTCTGAGCGATTTAGCCACAAGGGTAACTCAGATTGAGCGTATTCGGATAATAAGGTTTTTAATTTTGTGCGTATTCGGTCATCTCTTAACCGGACTATTGAGCGATTTAAGCACCTTAAGCGATTTGTCTTGAGCGGATTGTGTTTTTGCAGTGCGCGGATGTTTGAGCGATTTAGGCTTAGTTTTGACCAAATTCGGACATAATGTAAGAAATCTTGATCATATTCGGTAGACTAGTGAGCGGATAAGTGTACGGAGACTTTGATAGATTTTCATTTAAACCAAGTGTGTGAGCGATTTATATTTCTGGTTGAGCGAATTCGGTCAATGAGAGGAAATAGTGGTGAGCGATTTATTGACCGATTTAGGATTACCTTTGAGGGATTTAGAGTTTACGCGTGAGCGATTTAGTACTTAGCATTTTGTTCATCGAAGTATCCGGTTTAATAAATCGTTCAATCCATATTGTCCGGATTCTTAATCGTTCACTGTTTTGCATACCTATGAAGCTGATTTGAAATTGTTTGATTTGAAGTTTAYATTACAGAATCTRTTTGAGTTCAATTTAGTGAYCGAAGCTTATTCGATTTTGGCTGGATTTGTTACTTGGTGTAAGAATTGTCATCTACAGGTTCTGTGTTTGTTCTTGAATTTATCTTGGCCGATTTGAAACAGTGTGCAATGTTTGATTTTTGAAGTTTTGAATCATCTTAACAGCTTTTATCAGCTACACAGGCTCTCTTAGGTTAAATAGCTTGTTGTTCCATTCGAACAAATTACTTGACAGACTCATCTCGATTGGATCTTGGTTTCTGATTCAGACTTGTTCAATTTGATTGTTCTATAACTCGCAGAATCTGTTTGATTTCACAATTAGTCGCAGAAGAAGTTTGAAAATTGAGATTAATCACTGTTAGTTTTATGCTGTTAATGTCTTTAGTCAAGTTCAAGTTGCTGTTAGTTTGAGAATTTAAGTGTATATGCTCTATTCTTAGAAAAGGCAAACGTGCAGGAATTTTATGCAGTTATTGAGAATACAGATTCACTGAGTTCCACATCATTCTGTCTCTATTTGAATGGTTTTTCTTGGTGGACAGATGGATTGAACATTGTTTCTTTTGCAGGCTGAAATATTTCATAGCAAGTTTATTTGTTCTTTTGTTAGAATAAGGATCTCTGGTGCTAATCTTAAGCAGGTCATATATAGACAGGTGCAAAGCAAGGAATTACTGTTGCTGGAAGAGTGAAGCAGGTTGAAGAGTTTTACACTACTTGCTGTTGGTTGCTGTTTTTGAACAGTTGTAGAGTGAAAAGATGCTGCTCCTGTATAAACAGCTACTTTGCTTGTAGAATCATATAGTGTCAAGGACTTCATATCAATGACTCTAGCTTGGACCTGATAATTGTTCATTGTTTAAAGTGTAGATTGTATTGTATTGTATTTCATCAGTTCTGGAATTGTAATCGTATTGTTGATTTGGTCTTGGTCAATTGTTTTGGGCTTGTTTCATCTTGGTTTTTTTTTTGTGTTTTTGGTCTTTGAGTTTTAATTTTTGTTTAGATTTTAATTTTGGATCATTTCGTTTATCTGTTTTGGTTTTTGTGTTTTTAACTGGTTGAGACAATTTTGAACTATTTGTCGTCGTGTAAACTGTTTTTCATCAGTTTTAACTGTCTTTAACTGTTTTGAACAGTTTTTAACTGTTTTCAACAGTTTTGACTGTTTTTACTGATTTTTGACAGTTCCTCGTTGTTTTTCTAAATTCTCATCAGTTTTTGTGTTTTTGTGTTTTTTTTAGCTTAACTGTTTCTGATTTTTTACTGATTTCACTGCATAGATTCTATAACTGATCAATTTTTTTTAAATGACAGATATTCTAAAGGAGATGAGAGAGAAGATTGATGAGCTAGAAAAGAGCATTGTGAACTATAAAGAGAAATACATAAATATGTACACTAAGAATTATGCTAATGAGGAATGTATCAAAGATTTAAAGAAAAATCATAAAAAAGAATGTGAAAGAATCGAGAAGGAATTTGAGTATAAAATTGAAAAACTCGAGAACACTCTCAGCTCTGTAAGAAAAGATTATGATAAGGATTTGAAGTATTGGAGTAAAGCTAATAAAGAATTGT
>NC_037544.1:24924188-24928218 GCF_001531365.2 Cynara cardunculus var. scolymus | reverse complement strand
TCCTTCCAAGTGTTGTCCGGTTTTACCTATATCAAAAACAACTAAAACCACACGGATTGTTAAACCGCACAAGTCTTATCTGGATAGAAATTCAACCAAAAATATAAAATTTCATACTTTTTCCAAAAAAATGGATCAAAACATGAAAAATATGAGTTTTTTATGAACTTTTTCCAGAAAACCAAAAAATGATTTTGGGCAATTTCAGCCTCAAAAAAACTTGTGTAAAACACAAAATGATGTGAATCAAAGTTGTTTAGAATGCAAAACCGAAACTCACGATACAAATTTTGAACAATAACACTCAAAGATTAAACAGTTTTGGCACAAAAACCAATCCTATCAGAAAAAAATCAAGAACAGTGAAGAACAGTGATGAATCAGATCGAAAAATATTAAAAAATTCGTGCAAAAATGTGTAAAATGGATATATTCAAATCCAAACTGCTGCACCTTGCTCTGATACCAATTGTGGAGTCCAGATTTCATACAAATCTTGATGTAATCTTCATAGATTGATATGAATAATGATGAACACTAAGAATGATGTAAGTAATGATTAGATTGGAGAGAGAGAGAATTACATCAGCCAAATCTTGATTTCAGTATTAATGACAAAAGCTTTAATTACAATTACAAGGAATTTCCTATTTATACTAGGAAAGTAAAGACTAAAATATTACAAGTAAAACTATTCTAAGGAGAAACTTGAATACAACTTTTAAACTCTAATCTTGAACCCAACATTCCGCATAAACCTTTTAATTGCACTAAGGGCAACAAGAGCTCCATCTTTTCTGTTTGTCATGTTTCGGATCTCACAGTACATATACTCCAGGTCTTCTAAATATAAGTTTGAGAAGTCAGCTTCACTAAATCTCCAGACTTTACCATCTTGTCGTGTCACTGTGAAGACCGGATACCAGACTCTGAGAAGTCTTTGAGCATCAATCTGTTTAATTGGCACAACTCGATGTTTGGTCCTTACTTCACTGATGGGGAGACGCTTGGCTTTAAGAAAGTGTTTGTACTCCAAGCGATAATCTTTGGTTTCCTTGTGGATACCAAGAATTTTATCACCACTTAAATCTTTACGATGTCGGAGGAAGATGCCAAAGTAGATGTCTTCAAGATACGGCTCTCGGATCCTAGCTCTCTCATAGCCTGGAACTTTTTCTCGAATAGCAAATGGCACGTAATTCTTCGTAAAAATCTCAGTTAGATCAAAAGGCTCTCTAGGAGTATCGGAAGCACCAGCTTCAACTACAGTGGAGGGTTCCGGCAATGTCTGACGGTCACCCTGAAATAGGAATACTGGGTCTTCATCATTGATGTCAGCTTCAAAATCAAAGTATAACCCAGATGACTCGTCAATATTCTCAATGTCTTCTCCGAAATCTTGTTCTCCACCCAGTATAGAAGCAAAAACGTCATTAAACCCGACATTGGCCGACAAGTCCAGTGGCAACCTTGTTCCTACCATGGAGTTCGCCGGCTTTTCAACCATTGGCTCAATCACTGGACTTGTCTCCATCTCTTCATCATCCTCCACAACTATCGCCTCAATTATTCTTTCCCTTGTAGATTCCGGGGCAGAACCTTCAACATTAACATCTTGAGTAACTGGCTCTCTTTCAACACTTAGAGCTTGAGCAGACGACTCAGCCACCCTCTGTCTTTTCCTCTCCCCCTCATGATGATCTGGATCTTCCRGGTCATCATGCCTTCTTTTGAGTGAGGTGGCCTGAGCTTGGCAAGTCTCTTCCAAGGTAGATACCGTTCAAAGAGGGCATCAATTGAACTTTGAAGTGTTTAAGTGTTTGATATGATTAACTTACTGACTTTAGAGAAGCCAAAAGCAACCACATCTTGAAAGGCCAAAAACTCTGAGGCTCGAACAGAGGGGTTTTCATCAATTTGTTGTCGCAAGAGGCCAACCAAATCTGCATCTTCTGCATCGGGATTTTGAGATGCCATCAATTTAGAATAAAGCAAGGATTTGAGTTCGTCCACCGATTGCTCTTGTACTGTCGGAGGCTCAAGTACAGGCGGTGGTGATGGCGCAGATGGTTGCTCTTCCTCTACTTGCTCCTTCCCCTTCAACAGTCTTTTGATACTTGCAATTTGAGCGTCCATATTGTCTTGAACAGCCTTTAGGGCGCCGTCCAGATATTCCCTCAACACAAAGTCTGGTAAACTAACTCCTGGATCACTTAGATTACCAGTTGAGAAAACAGTTGAGTAAATTGTTGTGCCTACGTTCAGTGTTGGCATAGTGATAGCACTAGTAGGACTTCCGACTGGTCCTTGTGGGAGGTCAATTGACCACTCTGGTCGTTCCGGCTAGTTCACCAAGAACTGCAATTTGAGCAACAGATGCTCGAGACTCAAGTGTACCTATGTGTATCGGCTCTAGACTCGAGGTGCACAAAATCGAAGTCGTAGGCTTGGGCAGCGACCTACTTGTTTCAATAACTACATTCTCCAAGTGAGAAGTAGATAGCAGATGTGTTAAGTCCCCGTGTTGAACTGAAACAGCTGGTTGTTGAGAACCAGTTGAGTGGTCGGATTGGGTGTGTAAATGCATAGATGGGCTAGCTATATCTTCTTCAATATCAACATTCAACGAATGAATGTCGATAGTAGATGTGGGTGCCCGACTATGTGTTTCCGCTACGATAGGAGCTTGATATTGATTTTATGCTCCACTCACACACTCACCATATTTTTCTCCTTCCCTATCACTCAACCTCTCAGCCTTTTTTACTTCATCTCCCTCATCTTCTTCTCCTATTGAAACATCTTGTAAAATACGATCACATTCGTCATATGTAGCTCCAAATTCATCAACATTGAACGATAATGAATGCAGACTTGGACAAGTCTGTGGAGCATCAAATTCTGAAAAAATATCGTCAATGTTATCAACCACTACTCCAAATTGAATGTTCTGTGAAAGCATCGGTTGAGCAGGGTTGTCAGCATCATCATCATCATTATCATTATCACTCAGAGCTGCCTGATTGTCGGATTCAGTATCTTCCGAACTTGATAAAGTTAAGGAAGTACTATCAGATGAAGTATTATGCTGATCAGAGGCTCCCCGCTCTTGTTCACCCCTCTTTATTACATTTTCCCTCATCACACTTCCCTGTTCAGGTAACTTGTGTTCCTGAACTCTCTCACCTACAGCTAACACCTCTCTCTCAGCTGAGGCATGGGGTGATCTCGGGGTAAGTTCATCCGGTTTTGCCTGAACTATAGGATCTATAACTCTCCTATAATCTATGACACACTGAGCCCTCTTATCAGCAAAGGCACAAAGTTCTGGTGGAATCTCCATGATTGAATCTAAGTCTTCAACTTTGGTATGCTGCCTAATTCTAAACATGACGAGCGTCGGCCCTATTTCACTATTAGCTCTGGCCGAGATATCTTCATTTGAGTTCATCATTGCCTTTTATGAACAGTTGCAGAAATCTCTGAAAAGGCACAAATTTTATGGCTTTCGAAGGAAATCTCTTTGCATTAACGAGCTCAACCAGTTCATTCCATATGACGAGGGCATAGTCATAGTTGCGTGAAAAGACTACCCCATGAAAGAACTTTAAGAAGGAACTGCTGCATGTGTCGATTCCTACAGTTTTGAAAGTCAGACATCTGTTCAGGATTTAGAAAAGCAGATGCCAGAACGACGGTAGAAAACGCCGTTTGAATTGAGACGGATTAGTCAACTCTTGCGAGTATCCTAACCGTTTGATGTCATGGCATAGTTGATCATCATAAACAAATGTCTCAAATCCTGTGGAGCCTGGTCCGGGAAAACGTAGAATTCTTCTCAATCTTTTTAATGTCGATCGGCTGACATATTCGTCTACAGCTCCTTCAAAGTAAAAAGTTTCTCCGTCTTTGACCAATGTTAAAGTTGTTGATCCTCTCTCTCAGTGATTTGATGATAATCCCTTTTATCTATCGATGTAATTTTGTTTCTGTATTTTCAGTTCCAGCGATCATACACTGAGTATGTTCA
>NC_037544.1:24921355-24922558 GCF_001531365.2 Cynara cardunculus var. scolymus | reverse complement strand
GTACGAAAGCTTTCTCTGTGGAAAGTCTAAAACGCTGTCTGAAGTTCATCAAAGATTTAATTTCCTTCTTATTGATCTTAGGGCTATCGACAGGGAATATTCTAATTCTGAAACTTTGACTAAGTTTCTAGAATATCTTCCTGAGTCTTGGGACACCCTTTCCATGTGTCTCAAGATGTCAAATGACATGTCCWCTCTTTCTCTTTCGTCTTTATACGGGATTCTGCTTAACCATGAGCAATCTCGTCAACTGAAAAGGAATCTTRTAARARAATYCARGGAAATGAAAAGCTCTCCTTTAGCTTTGATCTTTGAATCTTCTTCAGTTGATACTTCTACTCCTTTTGTTTATTCTCTTCCTCCCGCGGTCATCACGGAGATGGACTCTTCTGAGGACATTCCAGAATCTGATTTAATAGATTTTGATGAGTCCTTAGCACTCCTAACTAAGTCATTTAGGAGGTTCGCCAATAAGAGTAAATTCCGTAGATCTCCTCAGCTATCCCTAAGGGAAAGGCCAAAGTCTGAAAGAATAGACAAGGCTTCAGCTGTCTGCTATAATTGTCACCGGCCTGGACACTTTACAGGTGAATGCAGATCGAAGAGACTGTGACGCCATCCTCTAAAGCTCCTTCCTCCAGGATCGTAGATGAAAAATATTCTAAACTGAAGGAGAAGTACAAGAAGATGAAGAAAAACCAGCAAAATTCTAAAGGTCTTGTTGCTGAAGAGCATGACTGGGCTGAATCATTTGATTAATCATCTTCTGATGAAGAAGATAAAGCCTACGTCTGCATGATGGCCATTAATGCTGATGAAGGATCTTCTGAAGCATCCACATCCTTAGAGCCATCTTCTTCTACTCAGGTCGTCAAAGGCATATGGTATTTGGACAGTGGCTGTTCAAGACATATGACTGGAGATAAATCTCTTTTATCTAATTTCAAGGAAGAAAGAGGACCTTCCGTCACCTTCGGTGGAAATGGAAAAGGATATACCAAAGGTTTTGGTATATTATCCAACGGCACAACTACTTTTAAGCACGTTGCATACGTTGAAGGACTGAAGCACAATCTTCTTAGCATCAGCCAACTGTGTGATAAATATTATACAGTTAAATTCTCAAAGAATTCATGTCACATTCTTGACAAAGATGATAAGGTTGCTCTAACCGGTTCTCGTCTAGAGAATGTCTATATCATA
>NC_037544.1:24912111-24921255 GCF_001531365.2 Cynara cardunculus var. scolymus | reverse complement strand
TTTTATGTTTATTTTGTAAATTTGTATTTGGGATTGTAAACTTTAGTTTTGATTTAATCATGTTTTAAATTGTATGGTTGTGTTGTTTATACACTATTGCTATGAGACTCTACCTGCCATACCTCGCGTTTCCGCTTTAGCGGGGTGTGACATCTAGTCCATTTGTTTGGGGATGATATGCAGTGGCAACTCGGTGTTTGATATTATGTTTCTCCAAAACGCTTTTGAGCAAATTATTTTTAAAATGGGTACTCTCGTTACTTATCAAAGCACAGGGGTACAAATCTTGTAAAAATTTGTTCTTGGAGAAATTTAACAACCGTTTTTGCATCATTTGAATGACATGTCATTGCTTCAACCCATTTAGATACATAGTCCATTGCAACTAAAATGTATTGGCAATTACCCAAAATTGGAAAAGGTCCCATGAAGTCAATCCCCTAAACATCAAATAACTCAACTTCTAGAAAGTCGTTTAAAGGCATTTCATTCTTTTGGGAGATAGAACTTGTCCTTTGGCATCCATTACACCTTCTTGTATACTCTTGAGCATCTTTGAACAATGTTATCCAATGGAATCCTGATTACAAAAGTTGTAATATGTCCTCCAAAGTGTCCTCCTTACTCGGATGCATGACAATGCTGCAGCAAATCTGACACCTCAATTTCTGGAATGCATCTTCTCAATACTTTATCCTTATATAATTTAAACAAATATGGATCATCCACATTTAGAGTTTAGATTCATGTCGAAGTTTTTGGATTTGTTGATTAGTGAACTCAGGTGGAATAATACCACAAACCAGAAAATTGGCAATGTCAACAAATCATAGTGCTACAGTGTATTGTAGCATCAAAAGTTTCTCAATAGGAAATGTTTCTATTATGTCATTCTTTTCCATTTATTTATTATGTTTCTCAAGTTTAGACAAATGATCAGCAACTTGATTGTCTACTCCCTTCCTGTTGATAATTTCAATATTAAGTTCTTGTAACAATAAAACTCATCTTATTAACCCTTGGTTTTGCATCTTTCTTTGAGATTACGTATTTAATGCCAGCATGATCAGTGTGAACAATGACCTTTATTCCCATTAAATAAGATTTAAATCTCTCAAAAGCAAAAACTACTGCTAATAATTCTTTCTTAATTGTTGTATAACTAATTTGAGTTTCATTTAAAGTTTTACTTGCATAGCAGATGGAGTGGAACACTATTTCTTTTCATTGCCCTAGGACAGCTCCTACAACACAATCACTTGCATCACACATGATTTCAAAAGGTTTTTCCCAGTAAGGAGTAACAATCATAGGTATAGTAACCAAAGCCTATTTCAAAGTTTGAAATGCATTTTTGCATTCCTCTTTAAAGTCAAACTTTTGGTCATTCTGAAGTAATAAACACAGAGGTTTTGAGATTTTGAAAATCTTTGATAAATCTTCTGTAATAACCTGCATGTCTGAGAAAACTTCTTATGCCTTTGACAGTGGTTGGTTTTGGCAAGTTTTCATCACCTCAAGTTTTGCTTTCTCAACCTCAACTCCTATTTTTGAAATTAAGTGACCAAGAACAATACCTTTTGTTACCATGAAATGAAAATTTTCCCGTATTGCTGCACCATTGACCAAGCTGACCAGAAAATGTGTTAAGTATGAATGGGAAGAAGATAAGGGTAAAGCCTTCTGGTTATTGAGAGACCATCTATATAGTGCTATGATATTGTCATTATAGATGGGTTTGAAGATTTTGTGGTGTAAAGTGATGCTTCAAAACTGGGTCTGCGGTGTGTATTGATGTAGAGAGAGAAAGTCATTGCTTATGCTTCCAGACAGTTACAAGATCACGAAAAATAGTACCTGACTCATGACATGGAACTTGTAGTCGTTGTTTCTACATTAAAAATTTGGAGGCATTATTTGTTGGGAACCAAATGTCAGATTTTCACTGACCATAAAATTCTTCAACATTTGTTTAATCAGAAAGAACTAAATATGCGGCAAAGATGGTGGATTGAATTCGTGAATGATTATGACTGTGAAATCCTTTATCACCTTGCGAAGGCCAATGTGGTGGCTAACACGTTTAGCCAGAAATAAAAGAGTGGAACAATTAAAGTCATTGTGTTATAAACAAATTTAATTCCTGACATTCACACTGAAATTCTAAGATGTCAAACTGAAGCTGTCAAAAAAAAATTCAAGGTTGAAAAATTTGGTGGAATGATTTCAACCCTGACAAAAGAATGACTAAGGGATTCTATGCTTCCAAGGTAGAATTTGGATACCACATTTCGGGAACAACCGTGAGCTGATTCTAGACAAGAGTCACATATCGCGATACTCGATTCATCTTGGTACTAATAAGATGTATAAAGATTCAAAACCATTTTATTAGTGGCCAGGATTGAAGAAGGATATTATGAAATATGTAGAATGATGTTTCACGTGTCTGCAAATGAAGATAAAGCATCAAAGACCAAATGAGAATTTACAGTCTTTGGAAATTCTTGTTCTTGTATGGAAATGGGATTATATCATAATGGATTTCATCATGAAGTTTCTACAACTCCAAAGGGGTATGATGCCATATGGTTTATTGTGGATCTTCTAACTAAATCGGCGCACTTTTTCCAAATATAAAGCTTGGATACAGAGCTCGAATACAGAGCTTGTACTTGTTAAATTCCATGATACAGAGCCTCTAGGTAATAATGAGTTTTGAAAAACTTAAAAGATTTTCCACTACAACCAGAGGTCTTCTAGTGAGTCTTGAGGACCAACCAGAGCCCCTCTGGGTTCTCAGTAAACATTTACCCTTTTGAACAATTGTAAATTGCAATATCCGATATCCCAAAAACATTTGCTTATTTGAAACACGGACAATTAATGCCTCTGGCTATAAGTCATTTTTCCCTTCTCAATAACATCATTGTTATCATTTCCATAAGAGCAATAATTCCAAGTCTTCAAATCACAAAGAAATGTTAACTATAAATTATCGCATCTTATGGATGTGACAACAAGAGTTATAATTGTAATACAGATCTCACAATTACCACCCTTATCCAAAGGTACACCTCTCCTTGATATGTCACCCTTATCCCATGGTACACCTCTCATTGATATGTCACCCTTATTTCCTCATAAAATGTAACTGAATCTGATATTTTAGCCAAGAATGGTCTCAAAACAGTTTCTTCTCAAAAACTTTATATCAAGAACTTTCACAATTCCAAAACCAGGTCCAAATCTCCACTTTCAAGAATAATTTACATTTCTTAACTCAAAACATCTTCAAAACATTTTTCAATATTTTGGGCAATAACAGCCCTCATCGAACAAAACATGGGTGGTGAACTGCCCTCATCGGCCAACACTTAAGCGAAGATCAACTAATCTTGACAACACTCACCGGACAACACTCTTCGAACAACACTCTTTGGAAAATACTCATTGGACAACACTTACCGAATAACATTTAGGCGATGAAACACCCTCACCGGTCAATACTATGATCGATAAACACTTGATCCGGACGAGGCTTTGGGCGATAAACACCCAATCCGGATAATGCCTTGTTCGATAAACTTCCTCATCGGACAAAGCGTTGGGTAATGAACACCCACTCCGGTTACTGCCTTGTCCGATAAAGGTCCTCATCGGACAATACTAAAAACAATAAGTGTCCTTACCGGACCATGCATTTGAACAACAATTATATACATACAACAGTTCCATTCTTCAGTATCATCATGTAGAATAGTATATTATCAAAAGCATCATATTCAAATTCAAAGCATTTTGTAAAAATTCACCTTAAAATGCAATAATTGAAGATAATTCACTCAGCAAGAACTCTAATTATGATCACCAAAAATTCAGCTTCACAACTTAGCAATTCACACAGGTTCTCTCCTTTCTTTCTTTCCAAAGATAGGAAGTGAGATCACTTTCTCAAAAATTCTCCCTTTTATACTTTTTCCGTAATAAGGAGGTGAAGGTATAATATATTTAAAACTTCCCCGCCCCCTTCACACTCACATATACACAATATGAATGCATGCATCTTGGATTATAATAAACAAGTAAACAAATAATTATTTTAACCAAATAAACACTTACCAAATTTCAAAATCACCCTAAATTATATAACCGGAACTCGGTTATCACAACTTTCTACCCATTAAGAATACAGAGTGAAAGAATGATACAGACCCTTGAAGATATGCTAAGGGCTTGTATTATTGACTTCGAAAACCTTAGGAAAATCATCTGTCTCTGATCCAATTTGCTTACAACAACAATTACCATTCCAGCATTCAAGCAGCATCGTATGAGGTTTTGTATGGCCAAAAAATGCAGAACGTCATTGTGTTGAAATGAAGTGGGAGAAAAGCAGTTTCTAAGGTATATCTCTGGAAACTCTTAGGCAAAATGGTATGACTCACAGAGTTCAATTTCACTTCTCAGATACATCTTTATGTTAAGGTATCTCGGGTGGAGTGAGTTGGGAAACAATAATACAATATCTAAGATAATCATTAAATTCTTGACTCATATATTCATGACCTCGCTCTGAACGAAGTGTTTTTATCTTCTTGCCAAGTTGATTCTCTACTTCATTTTGAAAACTTTTGAAACCTCAAAACTTTTCAGATTTTTTTTCATCATGTAAACATACATGTATTTAGTAAAATCATCAGTGAAGGCATCTTAGTGTTATAAGCAGATAGATTAACACATAAACCAAAATATGTTTCTATAGAGTGATCCACACACGAACACACCTCAACCTAATGTAGTGCTAGCTCCACAACCCAAATCTTCTAGATTGTATATGTTTCAACAAATAGGTGAATCTTTCTCTTTGTTTTGATGTGGCCAAAAGATATTAAGGGATTAGGGGAATGGGTACAAATCTTATTCTATATATAGGTTAGTGAATTAAAGATTAACCTTAATCTTCCCAACATGGGCCAGACTTTCATTTTGCCTTAATCCTTAAGCCCATTCCCATTAAAAACCCATGGGCCCAATCTTTATTAATTGAATAAAATTACATAAATACATGTACATGTAAAATTTTGTTATTCACATAATTACATTTTGACACATACTTTTATTATTGAATAACCAACTAATATGCATAAACATATGATATTATTCAGGTTTATGATCATTCAATGATGCCATTGAAGCATATGTATGCTTTGTGTAGGACCCTATAGATTTATGTACTATTTAGCCATGTCACGGTTTGACATGTGATGTGGGCATATAAAACTTACAAAAATAATAACAAATCTCGGGCAATTGTAGTGTCTAGCTCCTTTCTTTCTAGTGAACGACCCATGCCCTCTAATGACCCCCACGCCCTTCTCTAACCCTCTTTTGTTCTCGAAGCAAATGTGAAGCAGGTTTTTATATATGGTTCTTTAGAAGCAAATGTTCAACAACCATCTTAGAGGTTTTCAGTCTAGTTTACCATTCCTCTTCTTCCTCCTTTCGTGTTTTTTCTTCATTGAACCAAACCAAAAGTCGGATTTCACGGATTTTGATTCTTCTAGATTTTGTGCATCTCGTGAATTTTGTGGACAAATGCAGATGAAGAAATGTCTGTCTTTTCTAGGATGGTGATGGTTGCATCTCGTGATTCAGATTAGAGTTTTGATTTAGTTTAGGCTTTGCTTTATATTAGGGTTTGAAACAATCTCATTTAGTACAATAATTCATGCAATGAACAACTTCAATTTGTGTTTGATTTTGTTTGTGCTTGTGTTCGATTTGCTTATTTTTCAGGGTGCGTTGTGACGGTTGTTGGTTATGGTACAGAGGATGGTGGATGGTAGTTAATGATAATGGTGAACAAAATGGTGATCATTGCTTTTCATGGTGGATGGTGGATGGTGGATGGTCAGTAGTTGTGGATGGTTGGGAAGGTTTTTGAGGAAGAAGAAATAGGTAAAAAGTTCACATGACCAACTTAATATATATTTTATTCATTATGTTAACTCATAGTACAATATTAATGCGGGGGATGATTTTGGTCTTTAAAACACGAAATAAGAACCATTGATATACTTATCTAACATTAGAGATTAAAACCAAAAAAAAAAATAGCAAAATCATAGACTACAAATATAATTCACTCTAAATTTTATGTTGGTTCATATTTAAATTGATAAAAGTAAAATGCAAACTTGTGTTGTTTGTTATTTAGCATAACAACTTTTTTTCTCCATTAATATATCAAACTTTTAGAAGCCCATATATAGTTCATGTACACTTGGACCCCTTAAGAAATTGCAATTTACAATGTACCAAATAAACTTTGTTTATAAAATTAATCCTTCACTTGCCAAGAAATGGAAATTTTGTTTACATTTATCAAAAGACCAAATGACAGGGTGTTTATTTTATGGCTCAACTCGTATAACCCATCTGTATCCTATCAAACCGTGTAGTTTGAAATTTTTTGCAGTACAGTTGGTATGTTTATATTTTTTAATGCCTTACTATATAGTTTGGTTTGTAGTTTTCTATTACTCAGACCGTGTTCTGTATCAGAAATTATTTTTATTGATATATATATATATATATATATATATATATATATATATAACATAATATATTTAAAAGCTCCTACTTTCAAGCTTGATGAAAGTTGAAAGATGGAACTCAATTGTTTGTTTTATATTTATGTAAAACTTGATTAGAACTTGCAATTTATGTTGTGTATTTTCATTTTATACTAATGTATCGTACGCACTATATGAAACTTTGTTTTGTAATTATGCATGCATCGTTTTCAAATACAAACCGTATAAACCGCACCCCCACACTGCCAGCACCGCTACTATGTGCAAAACTACACTAACAACCAAAACTTGCATCGTTCATCGAAGCTAAATTGTTCTATGAGTAAATTACGTTTTTCGTCCTTATACTTTGTTGAAAATTTCGTTTTATAATCCCCGGCCCCGGTTTTTAGTAATAGCCCCCCGGTCCCGGTCCCGGGTGTGTACGGGGATTAACATCCCGTCCCTGGTCAAACCCCGGACCGTTCCCTAATCAAATCCCATGAAAAATATCCGCTAGTTTAAGTCTACCGGGGATCTCCGATCCTGGGACCCGTTTTAGTAGGGAATCCCTATCCCCGTTCAGGTTGGGTGAGCCGGATTTCCCACTGAGTCGGAGCAAATCACCATCCTTAACGAATGGGTAAGATTTTTGTTCCTACATCTATTTGGGTCACCAAAACATGACGAGCAATGGGGGGAATGGGGTTTGGTTTGGGGGAGGGAAGTAATATAATTATGTAAATATAATATAATAATAATAATATGTCTGTTTATTAAAAAAGTAGAAGAAAATAGCTCGTAAAAGACTATAATATTCATAAGCTAAATGATTTAACTGGCAAAGTCAGTCTAAAAGACGAAAATGGAAATAAAGTGCAAACGACAGTGTATATCTTTTTTATCAGAGGTTGAATCGATCATCAGAAGAAGAACTAGGCCAAAAATTAGGATACATTCTGGGAAACTCAAGCTGAAGAAACTTATTCAATGATCACTGCTAATCGTTTTTGGTCCCAAATATTTGGGGTTGCTTATGTAATAAATGAAGGTCAAGGATGAAAAGCGAAATTTTTAACAAATCATAAGGATTTGTTCTCTTGATTTTAAGATCTAAATCTTTCATGCAAGATGAATAAATAAAACATCGAGGAGATGCTCATGCCTTTTTCTTATACTAGAAGGGTGTTCGTGCAATGCAACGAGATATACCTCAATTTAATATGCAACACAAATTGAAATTAAGATAATCATGGAAGGATAAGAATTTAATGATTCTCTCAACTATTGATCATGGAAAAGCACTACCATTTACATTGACATCTCTGCAATCGTTCATTTGGTCTCTTTCAAGGCTTGAAATATTTCTACATGTTCCTCAAGTTCCCAACTTTCTTTCTGTGGATGACGATTGATCTGGATGAGCTTCCGGCTCGTCTCGATAAATTTCCCGATCTATCTTGATAAAAGTTAAAAATGGTGAGTTATGGTTTTACATAAACAAGCACACAATAAAATAACCGATAGGTTCTCAATCGATCTCGATAAAAATTGAAGGTGTTATTTATGATTTTAAACACAACCACACACCAAGTCAATGGATGGGTTCTGATTAGTCTTGATTGGTTTCAAATGGTGTCGATGGGTCCCATTGGGTTGTGGACCGATCTCGATGTATTCTTGATTGGTCTCAATAGATTCCCGATCCCTCTCCAAAAACTAACCATTAAATGCATCTAGTTTTAGACGTTGAGTTGTCCAATTATTATGTTTCCTTCTAATACTTGTACTATGGATTATGATCATAACCCCAAAGAAGCCTAGGAATCCATATGATTGATGTAAAGTTCAACGTATGTGAACATGTTGGTGAACATGTGTATTGGATGTACGAGTTTCAATAGCGTCTCTTATGATCACTGTATACAATCCCTATTTGATTTGATGAACTTGAAGTCTACTGTGTGAGCCATTTTACGAAGTCGTAGAATAGTCATTAGGGTACATGATATAAATGTGATTTGTCCCTTACGTATGATGTGAATGATGCATATGGGCTCTTGATAGAATGAGATTGAGAAAATACATACAGATGTATCGTATTGAGATGCATCATATATTCGATCTATTCAGAAATCAAGAAACTAAGGGGGTGTTTGGTTCACATAATGTAATTTGATGGAATTGGAATCCATTAAAAGAATTTGACTTTGAAGGAATTGGAATGAAATTTGATGGAATTTGATCATACATTTGATTGGTAGGAATTGGAATGAAATCTCTCAATAGAATTGGAACAATTGTATTTGTTTGGACCATCCCACATATCGCCCCACCCACGCCCTACCAACCACCATGTCACTAATGTCGTCATCACAGCTATCACCCTGCCCCAACCCTGCCCCTACCACTCCTGCCCTTGCTCCACAATAGGTGGGATTGTTGGGGGTAGGCGGGGTGAGGTGAGGCATTGGGGATGGACCAGTGGGTGGCAAGTGAAGACTATAGTGGTAGGATGGTGGTTAGTGGTGGGTTGGAGTAGGGTGGGGGTGTGGGTTGGAGTAGG
>NC_037544.1:24897119-24911531 GCF_001531365.2 Cynara cardunculus var. scolymus | reverse complement strand
AATTCAATTCCTTCCATTATGCTAAGGAATGATGAATTCCTTAACTTGTTGAATTCATTGGAATTTGAAGGATTCCATCCATTTCAAGAAATGAACCAAACAAATGAATTAGAATTTGGTCAAAGGAATTTATCATTCTAATTCCGTCAAATTCCTTCGAATTCCGCGAACCAAACGGCCCCTAAAGGTTGAACTTAACAAGAATTACAAACACCACATGTCAGCATAATAAGTGGGTGATGAGAAGAAACAAAAACAAACAAAGAACATGAAACCACATTGCAGAAACATGTGGGATAAATCTTGAAAGCAAGAATGTGGGTCAAATCAAGATTTAAGGCAACACCATCCTCCTGGTTTGGTTGCAAACTTATCTGCCCTTTGGTAAGCTTTCTTTAAATTTGCTTCACCTTTTAGGGTTCTTCAGCGAAGTTGACGTTTGTCATGTACCGAGTGACCGTCAGTTAAATCAATCCTTCGCCTGTATCCAACAAACCGAAATGGGGTTTTGGTCAAATCACACATATTAGAAGAAGAAATCATCATCTGAATCCCCTTGAAACTGGGGTAATTATAGCAACCAGCACTTACGTAGTTCATCAAAAGATATACTGCTAATGCTTTCTCCTGTTTTGAAGAGACGAATTTTTCCTGCAAGATGAACGTCATTGTTTATTAACATAGTTGAAGCTAAGCAACGCAAAATCTTATTATCACGTGGTACACCCACTATGGGTCGTATTGATGTTGGGCAAATCGGTGTTTAATATTAGAAAAGTTATTGCAAGTGTCCAATAAAGTGTTCTAGACACTTAAGAGGGTGTTTGATTTCAGCTTAATAAGCTTAATGGGTGGTTAGCTTAGTTAAATTAAGCTATATTAAAATGTTTGATTTTAACTTGATACTAAGTAATGGGCTTAGCATGGTAAGCCAGACCCACCCTATCTTAATGCATTAAGCTAAGGTTTTTTCTAAAATTACCCTAGACCACGTCTCATTAAAAAATAATATTCGACAAGCAAATGCATAAATTAAAAATTATAATCAAACAATGATGCTTAATTGTTTTAAATATATTTTAATTGTGTAATGAAGTTGTTGAAGTTATATTATTTATGTTATTATAAATAATTCAAACAATGGTTTTTGTAATCCAGAAAATTTATCAAACAGTCAATTTTCATTCAATACTTATGTAGACACAAGGTTAAAATGGTAATGCTTGTTATTCAGACTATGTATTCACAACAAAATCAAACAACTTCTTATCTCAGTTTATCCGCACATATTAATGCTTACAAACATCTTTATAGATACAGGGCTTAATTTGAAAGAAAACAAATCAAACAGCCCCTTAGTGTGCATGTTGTGATTGCATAGGTGTTAACTCCAACGAGATACGAAAAATTACAAGATAGGTGAGTTTCATGTGATATTATGAGATGCACACCAATGTTTTTAGTATTTGAAAGTTGATGTATGGTATGGCTTTATTGTTTTATGTTATTAACATGCCAAATGTAATTTGCTACATTATGGCATGAAAATGTTTAGTATGTATCTGGGCCAGGATGCATGTAACTTCGCTAAGGTTTGTCAAGGTGTGTCCAAAAGGAGATGACCAATGAGCTCATCTAAGTCATGTCATAAGGAGACTTGGTGACCCACACCATACAGCGAGAAAATGAGATCTCAAAGGGGATTATGATATTTTATGAGCATGCTAACGAGTGTCATAGCATCATACACTGCAGCACTTATCATCTTACTTTTATTCTCCTAACTACAAAAATGGAGCCTTTATTTTTATTTTGTTATTAATCGAGTCTGAAGCTAAATTATATGTAAATTAAGAATGAAAAGAGTAATAGTTGGTTGCTATAGCAGGTCGGTCTGGGCGGTGACGGCTGAAGATGGTAGCTGGTACTTTTGTGAAGATCTTATCTATTTCCTGAAATCATAGAGCCAAGCTAAAATTGCACATGGAGAACGCCTTGGATCACCTTTTGACTACTTTACCTTCAAGTTTTTACATGTTGGTTCTAATGTTTGGGGCCACCTTTAATAGTATATGAAGGGTGCGTCTATCTTCTTAACATCCTCAAGCATTCTAAGCTTAGTTCTCGGTTCTTGTAATCGGTTTCTATCGAATTTGGAAAGCATGTGATAGGGGAAATCTTTTGGCTAATTTTCTTCTTCTTTACATTACTGCAGAAAGTTTACTTTCAAGCAATTTAGTTTCATGTCTTTGCTTAAGGCAATGATGGGATAAGTACCTTAGCTTGGGTGTGAGACTGTGAGTGAAGGTTGGAAGATTATGCCAATGCGCTAGTGGATAATTGTTTTTTCTGTAGTGATCAACTCCATTTTTGTTTTAATATTTCATATATAGAAGACAATGCAAATATTAGAGTTTTGAGCGTTATAAAAATGTTGCAGATCAATTATACTCTATTCGGAAAGAAGTAGAAGTGTGCAGAGCACGAACTCCAAAACCCGAACCGGAAATAAGGTGTTTGTGCAAAACCCCGAATGCCCCAAGATCTGAAAATCCGAAACCTGACTTTTGGGGGATATTTGGGTTCAGGCTGGGTTTGATTTTTGGCCACCCGACCCATCTAAAAACCCAAAATATAAATACATATATATTGTAAATATTATATAAATACTAGATAGTACTCGCGCAATCCAACGAGATATATCTCGATTTTAATTGTTTCATTTTATTCCGTCTTTGTAGATGTTATAATACGGTTTCATGTGGTTTTGAGAAAGCGATAATGTTTTCATTTTTGAATAAAATATAAATTTGAAGATATCATAAAATTTCGAAAATAAATATATCAATATCAATATCAAATTAACTACTTACAAGTTCTTGTTTTTTTGTATATTTTCTTTAATTCAATTTTATTATTATAATTTAATTTAGACTTAATAACGAAGTAATTTATTTTTGATTTAATAATAAATTTTTTATAAGAATAATAATTAAGTATTTTGTTAGAACTCAAATGATTCTCCTAATTATATTTTTAGATTTTTTATATTTAAAATGAAATGTTTATCTTATATTTTTTACTATGTTTATCTGCATTTAGTTACACGAATTCACACATGAAGCGTTAATAAGTTGTACTTACGCACAGTTTATTTGTAATCTTGAACTTTAAGTAATATGCATTAATAAACAGTACTTCATGCATAAAAAATGGTTTTTAAGAGCTTTTGTCAAATGTTTTATAATATAGTATAGATATTTAATTATCTAATTATCTTTTGAAAATCCTAAATCCTAGTCGGTTATACTCTTTTCTAATTTCTAAACCTACTATTGATTTCATCAATCCTTTCAATTGATTGAATATATCTTTTTGTATTATAACTATAGTTGAACCCGACTTGAACCCGAACCAATCTAAAGTTTGAAATCTAAAACCCAAAATTTGGGGCTTGGTTTCCATATCTGAAATCCAATCGGATTTTTGGTCTGCCCACCCGAGCATGCCGGACCCGCCCCGTCTGATACACACCCCTAGAAAGAAGGGTAAGATTTGTGCCATGCTTCGATTTGTGTTCATCATAGATGCTATGAGCCTCTACTACCGAGTCACTAATTTGAACTTCGAAATGCCCTTTAATCTAATAGTTTGATGTTGAAAGCTATTGTTGCAGCAACCTCATTTATGTTCTAGCAAGGTTCTATTGCACTTTGAGTTGAAATTACAATCGGAACTTACACCATGCTTTTACTTCTTGTTTAAATCATTAATTAACACTCACCAAAAACAATTTCATCGAATTCGCCATCTAAAAATTTACTTTAAACTTGACTTACTTAACTTTCTTGTCCCTATTGATCAATATTTGGTACTCTTACCATTATTACTTGTTTTTAAACCAATATGGGTTGAGCATGTATACTTGCATGATCCTCCTGTAGCTATAACCTTTCTATGGTTATATTTTAGACAACGCATTTCCATGTGAATGTTGTTTTTATGTATGCATAAGTATCTTATGAAGAGTTCATCGTTGTTATGTTTGCTTGTGGTACATGTGAGAAGTATAAAATGTGGTTTATGAAAGCAAGTAGGGATAATTTGTTTGCCAAAGTTTGTTGGAAGTTGTATTGACCTGTTTTAAATGATAAATCATAAACTCACTAAGCTTACTAGTTGAATTGTAGCATGTGACGGCAAGCCAATGGTGAACAAGGGTAAGGAGAAGGTCTAGCATAGTCTAAGCCTAGAGATTATCATGACACGTGTTTATGCGTTCAGTATTTAATCGTTGTGCTTGTATGCCATAGATGCTTGTATTAGACATAGTAGTTGTCGAAGTCTTTGGGTGTTATTTCAATTAAGATGTCTGTAAGATATTTTGTTGCGTATTATTTAAGTTGTGATGACATGTCTTTATGAGTTCATATTTGTAAGTTATGTTGTCATGTCCCCTATGGGAATTTAGAGGTGTGATAATCTGACTGAAATGTTCTTTCGCCCTTTCTTTTCCTTTCTTCTCATGAAAAAACAAAATGGATTTCTTTTAAATAGTTTGATGATTTTAGATCACATTCAGACATTACAACTTTACAAGTAAAAGTATTTACAATTTTAGATCCACTTCACACACAACATGTATCTATACTACTTTATAAAGCAAATTCATAGAAGTCTTAAAAACAAGTTCTAATGCATGAAGCACTACTTATTAATGTGTCAAGTCTTAAAAACAACTTTTGTTGCATATAATACTACTTTTTGAAGCACAATTATTTAAAATCTCTTAATGACGATAAATTTATGCATAACGTACAACATACTAGTACTACATCAAGACTCTCAGATCATCTTCCCAAGATACAAAATCGCTTTTATACACGCACATTCTAATGGCTTCTCTTCCCAAAGTGACGATTTCGATTCCTCAAAATGGCGATTCAATCTCCCGATGAATGCAAATACAATTACAAACACGGTTAGGGTTCTTATTGATATCACTCCTCTACCGATTCAGGATCATTGTTCCTTGTTCCATTGTCGATCCATCCATATTCCAATCTAGGTAATTTCTTTTGTTGTTTAGGGTTTATCGATTGTAATTCTTTTTTGTTGTTCTTGAACTCTCTTGTGGGTCAAAGGGTTTGGAATCTATAGCATGTTAAACCTTGTGGCATTGTCCAGTCAAGCGTAAGGATTTGTTCACTCTTTTCATTGATTTCGTATCATTGTTGGTATTAGATTTGATTTCATCTGATCTAATCTGATTAACTAGGGCTTTATTGCTAAGCCAGAATCTCTTCCCGATCGGGCAATTTGATGGTTTGGCAGTGCAGCATACTTGGTAAGGTCGGGATAAGTTCTCATCATCTCTCACTGTTTACGAAATTAATTTACACTTCCCATACTGCATTTGTAATGATGTAAGGTCTTCTTTTTCTTCATATGTGATGATGGCAGTTTGGGCATGAGGATCTAACATTTGATACCACCGACTAAACAATGGTTTATTATTGGATTTTGTGAAGTTCTGAAGGTTGCATGTCACTTGATGCTACAAATAGTCTAAGTTGTTGATCGTGTCCGATGATAGTTCTTTTATTTTCCTAGTAACCACCTAAATGGGGTTTAACAGAAGGCATAAACAGAACTATAGTAGGTTCATTTTACTTTGTAAAAATGATTATGTAAGCATAAAAGAATTAGACTTTTGATACAATATTATTTGTGCAATTACTCTTTTTACAGAAGAATCAAAAAGTTCCCTTCAAACTCCAAATTAGAGAAGCCAATTGATGATCACAGGTTTGATATGCTGATTGATCACTTCTTAATTTTTTAAATGCTTACTCCTAGCAAGTTATAAATCAGATTGGTTTTTTGCTATTTACATGTTTACTACTTAGTTGTCAAGTTTGCTAACTAGTTACCACAAATAATTCAAATTATTATAGCACTTAAAGCAAAGCTAATTAACTTGTTATAAATTCCAAAGGTTCACCTGCTTGTGGGTATATTATCCCATCGAGGAGATGAAAGACACTCACTTTCATTATCGACGATTATTGTCTGTGGAGGATCAATTTAGAAGGATATGATGCATGGTTATATTATTGTCTTCTTCATGTGTGTTGGTAGTAAATAATACTAATCTTATTGTCATTCTAAACCACATGTAATATAATTATGGTTTTTTCATCTTAGGATTATTAGTAAAATTGACAACAATAGTATACAATAGTATTTACATAATTAAAAGAAGCATCGATGGTATTTCCATAACTAACAACATAGTGCAACAATAGTATTTTCATAATTAAGCAACTCTATAAATATAAATAGGGATTAGGTGAAGTCAAGTATTATGCTTGATGGGTTGGGTTCCAGTGAGAAGTTATGGTGAGAAGCGTACAAAGAGATCTCCACCCGTGGATCAATCCTATTGAATGTCAACACTAATGAAGTGCACCGAGATGCACAGGATCAATTCCCTTCTAAAGTGCGATTCATGGGTGGGCATGAAATTAAGTGACCAAGCGCTTAGATCTCTTCTTACGCTTCTCACCATAACTTCCCTTTTCACACGATCCTTCACCTATGCTTGTTTTAACCATATTTACCCGATATGGATATGAGGGCCAATGGCAAGAAAAGCTTATGGGTTTTCTCATGGACCTAATGGCAGAAATGATTTTGGCCTACCAAGGGTAATGGGTTGACAACACATCAAACGGGGATAAAAATTGCTAGTCCCACACTTCACTGTCCCCTCCACCAATTAGATGGATCCACATCATCCATTTATTGAGAGAGAATAAAAAGACAAATTAAATAAAATAATGATATGCCATTACGTGATTTATGGGTCATAAAGGGAACAAGAATGGAAGGTTAAATTTTGGGGTCAAGGGGAGATTTGAAGTTGGACAATTTCAGTGGCATCTAAGAGGCACACACGCCAACGACTACGATGGAGGCCTCGAGGACTCGGGGATACAAGGGACACACAAGGGATACAAGGGTGACTCTAGGATCCCGGATCAATTGTGAATGACTCATAAAATAATTTTTGGACCTTCACCTTGAGGACAAGGTGTCTTTTTGGTAGGGGAGTAATGCTAAGATTTTTTCCTTCCAGGTTTACTTATAAGGATTAATTAGTAGAATAGGCAATGACATTGTTTCCATGATAAAAATAACAAATGATAGTATCTCGATAATAAAACAATAATATTTCCATAAATAAAATTACAGGATTAGAAGAAGTGAAGTATTATGCTTGATTCGATTGGAGTTGCACATCTTGGGAGAGAAACTACCTCTTGAGAATATTTATTTGGGGTTGGCTCTATGCTTGGGAAAAAAATCACATGTCCCTGTTCCTCCAATTGAATTTCGACATGTGTAAAGGTACATGGGGCCAATACATAACTGTAGGGGGTGGTTATGTAAATGTTCATATATAAATTAAATAAATGGCAGCGGGAGAGAGAAAGATGACATGTCAAATCCTATTTGAGGGACATGGAGAGAATAGGGAAGGTGATTTTTGTTCCCTATGCGTGTGCCATACATCTAGACTACTATGGTGGTTCAATAACTTAGCAATTCCTGTTTATTAGAATGATGGCTTGAGCAAAGGCAAAATTTAAGCACTTTTGATCTCATATATAGATTCAGATGAACCTATGCACTAGATATAAATCCCAAGCCTCCAACCTAAGAAACAAAATTTCAAACAATCTTCTCATCGAGTTCCTTCTATATCTGTTATAATTAATCTTTACTGCAACTTCATATGCAAAAATTATGTTTGAACATATAGATTTGTCTCTCCAAGTAGACCCACTTTCCTTCATAAAAGAGTAAGAAGTCTATTTCTGAACACCAATCTACAGATTTATCATCTTAAATAGTTTCTATCTCTAGCTTCCCAATGTCCCTTGGACTCCTGACTATTTCAGACTCATCCCTTCTTGACCTCTAACTGAATATACATACATACATTTCAGACTCATCACCAGATACTAAAGTGAGAGACGGCTCCACAAATACCCAAAACACAGTAGGAATCGTCATATATTCAACTATTTTCAACTTAATACCCTTGATGTAACATTACAGCAGCCATGGGGCCAAAATCCTTGTTGGTCTTTTATCATCTGCAACCATCTCTATGTCTTGGCCAGCATCAGCAACCTTTTTAATTGTAACTGACCCAATTATAAGGTTCATCTATGGGGTAACTGTGTGATTTATATAATTCCATCAGAATGGACAAGTGCACCTGGCTTCATAAAATACCTCTTTGCCACAGCAACAGCTCCCAACCCACTTTATTTCTATCAGTTTGTCAATAATTGAATATAACCTATTTAAACATTTGTTTTTTGTGGCTGAAGATGAATCATCAAGCAACTTCGCATTGTTGTATCATCTTTATGCAAATGGCAAAAAACAAAATTGGGAAAATAGTGATCACACTTTTCTGCATGTTTACTTTTGGTTATTTAGACTCCAGAGATGAGGTACTAATTATAGGAAATAAATGTTATGTCTTCTCAGTAGATTAAGGATTTTACATCACATCAAATATCAAAATTGGTTCTACTATCTGATCTGACTGAATTTATAGTCCATATGTGGTATCACAATGATTTGAGCACCAGGGAGAGAGATAGATGCAGCAGGGTGGATGGGTGTGTGTGTAAAATAAGCCACAAAAAATAAGAATAATATGTGAACAAAATTATGAGATAACGAGGGAAGGAAGTATTATGAGTGATCATGGTGCAGTCAAGTAATTTGGGTTAAAGATGGCTGACAAAAGTGTCGAGGACCTTTTCATATCATTATCCACCCCATTGATTTATTGCAAACATCACAATTGAAACTTAGGTAATTAGGAAAGACAAAGAAAGACATGTTAATTGCAACATCAGTAAAAAACAAGCGTATTCTGTGCACGAAACCTGTTTAAAGGTTCACACATTTATACATGCATTCGCCGAAAGTTTGAGAATGTGAAGCACCTCGAGATCTCTCTTATAGCCTCTGGAAGCACTGAACTCAATAATACTATGCATTTGCCAATAACTTTCCCTCCTTCCTAAAGCTAAAAACTAGGCAGCTAACCCTTCCCACAGCTCCGTTATCTAAATCCAGAGTCCATCTAATGAAAGATTAAACAGCAGAACTTATACCAACCAGGACATAAAAATTTACAGCCAAAAACATCAAAATTTCTGTCCTACTCCTGATGAAAATAAGATTGCTTAAATCGATATACAAGTCCTTTCTAATGCTCTTGCATCATTATTAGTGAGTTAACATGCAAGTCACAAACCCACATATGTTATCCATAGATCAAATCTATACATGGAAATAGGTTGTGAAAAGCAAGCTGTTTGTGGGTGGATTAAACTTTGTAGCTTTGATTGATGATGAGAAGCCTTAGTGGAAGTTTAAGGTATAACAAACAAGAATATAATAGAATAAAAAAGTTTTATATGCACAGAATAGACATGCTATAGACACTCTAATTGACTGAATACGCATGCATGTCAGTCCTTATTAGTTCAGTAAGTTAGAATAGAATACCACATTGCATTAATTAGAGTAAAGAAATGATTTACTAAGACAGGGTTGTACCATCACGACGAATGCAGATCTCTGGTATGTTTTTAACTTCTCCATTGATACTGTCATTGTAAACTCTGGTTTCAATATCACCCTCGATATAAACTGAAGAGCTGTAAGGAGATCCCACATCAGAAGAAAATAAAGATGCAAACACATGTAAATCAAGAGAATCGTGTTCACAAAATTTTGGTAAATATATATATATATATATATATATATATATATACTTCTTGGCAAGTTGTTGAACTGCATAAGCACTGAGTGCGTCATTGTGTACAGCAATACGATGCCATTGAGCTGGTTTTGGCAAATCTTTGGCTCCAATTGTTCTTTGATCAAACATGCCTCCTGTCCCAACAGTGAAGATGGTAACAGTTCTACCATTCCTGAGGATCTTTTGCAGAGGTGGTTGCCCAACCTTTCCACATATAATTGCCTGTCAATAGAGAAGAGGTAAATCAAATTCAATAAGTCAATAACAACAACAACAATTATAATAATAATAATAATAATGCCTCAATCCCATAATCAAAGTCCATTGTTCTAGCCCAGCACTTCAAGATTCAAATTTGACTCTGCTGTTTCTAGGTTAGCTTCAAAATTTTCTTTTGTCATACTTAGCTTCTGTAAATGTAGTTATGAATACTTACCATACACCTTGAACAATTCTCATCAGTTGTTAAGTTAAAAGGTAATCCTTTTTCACAATAACAAAAAAAGTGGCCTCTTCTTTTCGGACAGATGTAGTAGTATAAATGAGAACCTTTTTATTGATTTCATGAAAATTGCCTAAAATCCATGAGGCGTGTCTGAACCAACTTCGTCTTCTTCAAAATGAAAAAACACGCCACCAACAACAAAATGATTGATGCAAATGATTTACTGTTTCTGAACTGAACAGAAAAACAACTTAAGCAAGGAATCCACCATGAATAAGTTCATCTTTTGGGTGTTGAGTTTAAGCACACTCCTCTTCAATTTTATCAAAGCGGAATGTGGTTGCTGAGGTTTTAACATTACTGTTCAATATAATCCCACAACAACAAGAACTACATTTGCTGCAAATGATCCTATTCCTTACACATGACAGTCTGATGCAAATAACATGCTTTGTATTAAGCTCCTCCTGGCAAGTACTCCACTAAGAAGCAAGGGTTGCTTCTCCTCCTTGCTGAATAATATCCATTTTGGGAGCTTCAAAATGCAGCTATTCTGGGGTATTTTGACTATCTTCCCAAATTATTGACCTTAATCAATACAAGAATCAGTAAAAGCATGGTTTTCAATATCGTTTGAGGCGTAGGCCTCGAGGCAAGGCGGTCCAAAATCGCTCATGAGGCGCCGCCTCATGGTCGCTGGACGAGGCTTAAGCCTCAATTGGTGAGGCGGTGCCTTGAGGCGTGAGGCGGCGCACGCCTTAGTTTGCTGCTGCCTTAGTTCGTTGAAAATAGGTGCCTGATGAGATGAGAATAAAAAAATTACTTGAGTTTTTTTACGTAAAGTCAAACACTCAAGTGTACTTTATAATTTAAAGGTACAAAGAATCCTATTATAGGATGTACTTTTATCTTATCAATCAAAAACAAAGGTTACCTGTCCATTTCCTAATCCTACTTTTGTCGTCTCCTCCTACTTTCATCTCAGATTTTCTTCTCCTCCTTTCTTCTCCACTGAGAATACCTCTCCAAACCCCATTTTTTTCTTAATTTCTTACCTTTTCCTCTCTCAGAAAGATATTCATCTCGAAGGCCAACCCGAATAGTAAGTTCTTTTTAGTTTGTGATAGCGATTATGGATATGATTGTGGAGCTATACAACTTGATCATGCTACGGGGAACAATAAGTTGTAGATTGATATGTTTTTAGACTTATAGCTAGTAGTTTTATGAATCTATGACTTTTAAAGTTTGTAATGGAATTATGTTCTGCTTACTATTAATATTTATGAATTTTATTTGTTTTATGCATCAAGGCTTGCACCTCGAGGCTTACGCCTCAGGGCGTGGAAGGAAAACGCCTCGAGTCCCAATTCCGTTGTTTAAAACCTTGAGCATACGGGGCAACTTTGGTCTTTTCTTTTGCCAAATTAACATGAAAATTCACAATTTGAAAAATTATAATCAAAGGCTAAAATTTATAGAAAGACAAAACTTAAGTTTTATAATTTCGAATTCGCACAACTGAGAAGCGAGAGCGAACAAGAAGCTAATTTTCTCATAGTTGGACCAATATTGATGAACTAAAAATAAGAGCATCAATTACGTTTTGATGTATTTTTATCTTACATGGTAAAAAATTTATCTTTTAGCAAGCATTATTTCAGAAGCCGGGGATCTTCACTGAAACTCTACTCTTTACTCTTTCTGCATACATCCTGGGTGTCTGTGGCTTAGTTTATGCCTTTATGGTAAATTGTATAGATCATGAAATCATTTCTGCCACTAGTTTGGTTCTAAATTTCTATGCGTATATATATAAACACGTACACATCTGTATAAATGCTCTCTCGCACACCCATCATTTTAAAATCTCAGAACCTCATGCAACTGTAAGTATCACATAAAACAGCGGCAGCTGCCACTGCAATTTTAGCAATTAACAAATGTGTTTTAAAGTGTAAGTAAAAAAGTATAAACTAATTAATTTTAGCATGTTTTTGTGGGTGGTTGGGGGGAGGGGGGTTAGAGGGTTGGCAATGTAGACTATAGATGTCGGTTTGCCTTTGTTACTCTTTATGTATATGTGTTTGTTACTCTTTATGTATATGTGTTCGACCAGTCTTACCTTTCCGTGTGTTCTCAGTGAGCTTCGTATGTTTTCAATTACTTTTATGGTTCGTGCTTCTTTCACAGTATGCTAACACCTCTTGCACAAGTCGAGGGTCTTCATGGAAACAGCCATTTTACCCTGCTGGGTAGACCTTAGGTCTCCACACATCTCGCCCCTCTCATACCCAACTTTCGAATGAGATTTAAGGGTCAGTTTGGTTTCATTTGGTTTTTTTTTAAATTCGCCCTCCCACACATTTTCTAGCTTCTGACTTACCTAAACATAGATACTTGATGCCATAAACTAGTATCAGATCTTAAGCAGTATTTTGAGTACCTTATGCACACCTCGAAACCCCCAACCCTTTCTGGGATCAACCCCTTGCATCTGTAACTCTGGCTTTTCACGCAGAAAATCATCATCATCAATTGTATCACCTTCAATGCCCTCTCCCTCATCACCACTATCCACCGGAACAGATGATGAGTAAAATCTCTTCAAGCTTCCTTCCACGCCCACTGCTGAATAATCAATACATCATTACGTATGTTCTAAACGAACAATTTATTAACTCTTTTCAATACTTCCCATGATTTACTAGAGTTTGTGACTTTATGCACACCATGTGTTTGACGAAGAATGAAAACCCCATTTAGCCTATAATCACATTTATGAATATGAAAAACGAAAACTAAACAAAAACAGACAGCAAAAGATGTACCTGATGAAGTAGTGGATGTGGAAGGAAGGGATACGCGTAATGATCTTGCCAGCTTCCTTGCGAGTGAACTCATGTTTTCAGAGGGGAGAAGGGGGTTGAAGAAGGGTTTTAGGACTTGTAGGGCGAGAAACGGGTTGGGGTCGTTGTTACTTTAAGATAAATTGCAAAAATAATCCCTGAATTATTCAATGATATGCAGTTTTAATCAAACGAACAATTTGTTTTGCACTTTGGTTCATTTATCAAAAAAACTATACGCCATTGCAATTCATTAGTCCAACGGTGTTAAGTAGAGCCGTTAGAATATGCTTACAAATTGTTTGATTTCGTGAGCCGTTAGAATATGCTTACAAATCGTTTGATTTCGTGAAAGATATCCTTCACCCTACATGATGGAGGGTGTTTCAATTAAGACTCGTTTAAATGTGTTTGGCTTTCTAAGTATTAAGAACGAAGGTTTATTTTGTAATTAGCAATGATCCTTTTGTGCTCCTTTCTCGAGCAATACACTAGTTTTCATAGAAAAAATACCCTGGCTAAATATGCGACTCTATAGGGAATAAAAATGAAATTCATAAGACGAAGGACCGAACACTATTAGAGCCTTACAGAGGGTAAATAGACATCAGGAATGAGGAAGTTGCATATGAAAAAGAGGTTTAGAAAAAGCATTTAACCTGAATTAGTATATATATTCCCATATGTTGATAATGAGGTTGTAGTTGTATATAAGCAAAACATTAAAAATCGTACAATTTGATCTATGGTTGTGATGTCATCACTTTGATAGATGTCAGCACTAGTCTGCTCAACGAAGAATTGTGTGATCAAATGAGGTGTTTAGGTTTGGGGCAAGTTAATATAGGTAAATAAGTTATGTTTGTTGATATAGACTGTTTGGGAGGATGGTTTGCGGGCGCTCCAACTCCTAGAATCCCAATTTGGGGAGCAAGTTCAAAGAAGTTGGGTTGTGCAGTTATTGCAAGAAACTCGGGCATGAGATGATTTTTTTCTCGTAAATCAAAGAGTAAGTAGAGACATAGGGAATGATCTTGTTTGCGATTAGCGATGATCTCATTTAGTTCGTAGTTGATTCTCCATTGTTGGTGCATAGCATGATATCCAGTATGGTTGTTCCCAAATGTTTGTTGAGTAGTTGCAAACGATGTTTCAATCAAGAATGATGTTGATCCTCTCTCTCAGTGATTTGATGATAATCCCTTTTTCCTTTCACGTTGTATTTGTGTCTCTGTATTTTCAGTTCCAGCGATCATCAC
>NC_037544.1:24894627-24896323 GCF_001531365.2 Cynara cardunculus var. scolymus | reverse complement strand
GGGACCAACAAGTGGTATGAGAGCAGTGTTTTCTTTCTTTCCTTGTGTTTTGTTATTTCTCTGTATTAATTTATCTCTCTTTAGATAACTTACTGCTTTCAAATGGCTTTACATATTACAAACACACACACAAAAGATAATGTCTCTCTTGCCAAACCTCCCCGGTTTGTCCGTGACAATTTTTGTCTCTGGAAGAACCGGATGTCCCTCTTTCTGGAAGGTGTGGATCCTGAAATTCCACATTATATAGAAAATGGACCATATATTCCATTTGCTATTGTTCCGGCTGTTCCAGCAACAGCTACGACTACCGCGATTCCTGAACGGCATATTCCAAAGCTCCCACATCAATGGAGCGATGAGGACAAGAAGAAAATAGCTATAGACACGCGTGCTCGGTCTATAATAGCTATGTCTCTTCCTGATGAGATTTATCACTCAGTGATGAAACTCGAAACTTCTAAATCCGTATTGGATACTTTATGTGTCCAATATGAAGGAACCTCTCAGGTTCAGGAGACTAGAAAGATCAATTTAGTAAGACAGTATGAAAGCTTTCTCTGTGGAAAGTCGGAGACGCTATCTGAAGTACATCAAAGATTTAATTGCCTTCTTATTGATCTAAGGGCTGTCGACAGGGAATATTCTAATTCTGAAACCTTGACTAAGTTTCTAGAATGCCTTCTTGAGTCTTGGGACACCTTTTCCATGTGTCTCAAGATGTCAAATGACATGTCCACTCTTTCTCTTTTGTCTTTATACGGGGTTCTCTTAACCATGAGCAATCTCGTCAACTGAAAAGAAATCTTGTAAGAGATTCCAGGGAAATGAAAAGCACTCCTTTAGCTTTGATCTCTGAGTCTTTTTCAGTTGAAACCTCTACTCCTTTTGTCTCTTCTCTACCTCTCGTGGTCATCACGGAGATTGACTCTTCTGAGGACATTCCAGAATCTGATTTAACAGATTTTGATGAGTCCCTGGCACTCCTGACTAAGTCATTCAGGAGGTTCGCCAGTAAGAGCAAATTCCGCAGATCTCCTCAGCTATCCCTAAGGGAGAAGCCAAAGTCTGAAAGAATAGACAAGGCTTCAGCTGTCTGCTACAATTGTCACCGGCCTGGACACTTTGCAGATCGAAGAAGACTGTGATGCCATCTTCTAAAGCTCCTTCCTCCTTCAGGACCACAGATGATAAATACATAAAACTGAAGGAGAAATACAAGAAGATGAAGAAAAACCAGCAAAAGGCTAAAGGTCTTGTTGCTGAAGAGCATGACTAGGCTGAATCATCTAATGAATCATCTTCTGACGAGGAAGAAAAAGCTTATGTCTGCTTGATGGCTATTGATGCTGACGAAGGTTCTTCTAAAGCATCTACCTCTTCTGAGCCATCTTCTGTTACTCAGGTGTCAAAGGCATATGGTATCTAGACAGCGGTTGTTCAAGACATATGACTGGAGATATTTCTCTTCTATCTTACTTCAAGGAAGAAAGAGGTCCTTCTGTTACCTTCGGTGGAAATGGAAAAGGATATACTAAACGTTTTGGTATATTATCCAACGGTACAACAACTTTCAAACGCGTTGCATACGTTGAAGGACTGAAGCACAATCTTCTTAGCATCAGCCAACTGTATGATAAAGATTATACAATTAAATTCCTCAAGAATTCTTGTCATGTTCTCGACAAAGATGATA
>NC_037544.1:24883107-24894527 GCF_001531365.2 Cynara cardunculus var. scolymus | reverse complement strand
GAGTGTTGTCTTCTTGAAGTATTGTTTGTCTCTGAGATTTACAAAGCAAGTTCCTCAGCGATCACTGAACATACTCAGTGTCTGATCGCTGGAACTGAAAMTAYAGAAASAAAATTACATYGATAGATTAAAAGGGATTATCATCAAATCACTCTGAGAGATGATCAACAATTACCTTCTAATATTAACTAGTATACAATCAAATGACCATTACCTTACTTATTAAAATTAAAGAAAAAAATGAAATTTTCTTATTGATCGAAAATGGTTTGCATAGTTTTCATGAATTGAACAGTTTGTAACGTAACCTGTCTCTCTCTCTATAGAAGAAGAAATGGAAATGGAAATGGAAAAGAGAGAGAAATGGAGTTTGGTATCTCCAACAAAAACGGTGGGCGGGAGACTAGATATTTAGCACCATCAAAACGTGTACCCATGTATTTACCGGCCCCTACCCTATAAAGATTTTAATTTCGCTAAAAAATGATTTTCGCTGTTTTTGCTTGTATCGATATCGGTGTTTCGTGCGTTGTGACTTAAGGCTTGTGTTTTACGTCACGTTAAGTCTATGATATGGCATGGCCTGATGTGCAATTTTTGTAACTTAATGTTTGATTTTGCTTACTTTTTTTAATGTCTTATCTGTTAGTTTTTAATGTATAATCTAATTTAAATTATTTAATATCATTGACTTATTGAGTGATAGTAGAATATATATATATATATATATATGTTTATATATACAATAATTTCTATGTTATAAAGATTTTATGTCATAAGTCATATCTTGAAAAACACCACGGCCTTGCCGTGGCTTCTGAAATTTAAGGTTTGACCTCACCGTTAAACGACGTCTCACGATCATTTAGAACCTTGATTCATACCAGTTGTATTCGTGAAGTGTAAACGCATATTTCACTACAATTTATTCTTATTTTAAAGTAACGATCTTTATTTTGGTATTTAGGATATGTGCTCTTAAATATTTAGGTAGTCTTTGATTGGAATATCTTATAATTAGAATATGTCAAAGAAATTGTAATTTGCAAGAAACTGCAATTGAATTTAATGAGAGTTAATCATGTGTTTGGTTAGCAAGAATTTTAATGAATCTGTCAAAATAATTGAACTTTATTTATTTGGTTCTCTAAATATTAATTTCAGAATTATAATAAAATAGTGATAAATTATCAAAATACACATTCATGATATTTTCGTACTTTATTGTTTAATTAATAAATAATATATAAATGATAATATAAATAATCATATATGGAAAAGGAATTCCATACTAAAACTCATAGAATGAATCAAACACATGAATGGAATTTGGTCAGTTGAATTGACCATTCCGATTCCATCACATATTTTGTTGGATTCCAACGAACCAAACGTCACTTTAAGTATTTAGATTTCGATACGTGGTGTATGACGAATAACTTTAACGTATAACTCTATATTATTTGTTCATCCAATAATGTTGGTTCTTTATATGAAATTGGTTTTAAGTTTTTATTATTATAATTTAGTTACATTTGCATTTACATTTACATTTACATTTAATAAAAGAAAAAAATAAACATGAACATGAACATGAACATTATATTTGAAACCATAATCTCCCACCTCACGGCCAATGAATCTTCTTCAACTTTGTGAATGGATAGTGTTCACAAGGCGAAGCCCACTTCAATGTTTGTAAACAAAATCATCATGATACTCATGTTCAAGATCTCTTAACTACTCCGCTCTTCTCTTTATGCCAAAGTGTGCTTGATATCTATTGTTCTTCATCTTCATTATGGATTTGTTCTAAATATGCATGTCATGTTTCGATTCGAAGAACATGAATATTGATAACTCTCATTTTGAGTGTTATTTTTTGTTCCATTTTAGTTTGCGTTTTCATTTATATGTTCATGTTTCTTCGCTTTATTTATTTATTTTTATTTGCAGTTGTTAAGGATAAAATTTTGTATTTTTAAGGTTATGCGCATCATTTTTCAGTTATAGTGGGCAAAAATTCATACTTGTTTGGTAAGGATGAAAGTTGTGAATAAAATTTCTTGAAAAAAAATTTCTTTAAAAAAATGCAAAAATTTGAAATTTAATAATCAATAAAAATTAATAAGTAATTAAATTTGTATTTATAAAATAAAAAGATGGCGAAAATCAAATTCTCTCACTGATTCCTCGCTGATCAGCGAGGAAATCTGATTTTTGTCAATTCCCTCCCTGATCAGCGAGGGATCAGCGAGAGAATTGTCCTATTTTCTTATTTTTCTTGTTTTTTATGTGTTATGTATACACATTTTTATATGTAGGTATCGTATGTATTCATGCTTGGTTTTATTGGGCCTTAACCCATTTAACTGGGCTTTGTTCGATTTTATTGGACCTTAATCAATTTACAGGGTTATTTTGAGTTTATCGGACATTAATTAACTTTATTCAGTTTTATTTGACTTTATACGGTTTAATGGACCTTAATGGACTTTATTCGGTTTAATCGGCCTTAATGGGCTTTATTCGGTTTTATTAATTAATTTTGTAATATTCTAATAAATAATAAATAATTGGAAATTTAATAATCAATAATTAAAAATTTATTAGTAATTAAATTTGTAGTTATAAAATAAAAATGTCGAAAATCAGATTCCCTCGCTGATCCCTCGCAGATCAACAAGGGATCAGCGAGGGATTGTCCAAAAACTCAATCCCTCGCTGATCCTTCGCAGATCAGCAAGGGATCAGCGAGGGATTGAGTTTTTGGCTTTTCCCTCGCTGATCTGCGAGGGATCAGCGAGGGATTGTATTTTTGGACAATCCCTCGCTGATCCTCGTTGATCTGCGAGGGATTTTTTCCCTCGCTGATGTTCGTCGCTGATACATGGTTTTCTAGTAATGCCTGAGTTTTGCATAAAAATAGAAGGAGAAGAGCTTTGTTATACAAGGGCATTTTAAAGCTTCTTTTCACTTGATATTTGGGTGAGATCTTCTCCTTTGTTCTCTGTATATAAGGAGGCTTGGTGGATGCATTCAAGAGAATCCTATCTTCAGTTGAATCCTCTTAAATTTCAGTTTGAAGTTTTAGTTTTTAGTATTTATTTTCTTGCATTAAAATTTTCTTGTAGTAATTTTTGCCCACACTCTTACCATTGTGGTGACAGATCTTTAATTTATTTTAATGAAAGTATTGTTTAAGTATTCTTTTCTTTTATGTTCTCTATTTTTATTATAATCTAAGCACCTCATTGTGTGTGGTGTGAGCCAAATTTAAGACTAACCATTTTTACTAATTCTTAGACTTGGTCATTGGAGTCGGGACTTAACTCAACACGGACAAACCGATCACTTGTAAGTGTCAATATTAAATCTTTGATCCAGAGATGGATGGACCCGGAAATACGGCTTGAGTGATGTAAGAAGATTTGAGAAAGTCTTTTATGACCATGCAGAGATACTGATTTTTGCATGATTTTAACTAAGGTTCAAATGTCGGTCGATATTGGTGTCACAAAGAGATTTGGCATTTATTTCGATACTGATCGAGCTACTATCCTTAGAGGCCGACTTAGTTAAATCGAGAAGTCTTGAATTGGCAAAAGTGGTGAGTTTGTGGGAACTTTGTGGGCACTGTTTATAAAGTTCACCTTCGAGACTCTGAGATTTTTATAGACGTTTTTGTGACACTTATTTATGGTAATGAGGTTACTACAAATGTCTTAGATAATGCTTACACCCATATCCTTTTCTTTAAGTTTATTGTCTTTACTTAATTGTTAAATTCACTAAGCTCGCTACAAAATGTTTTCTTTTTCTCTAATTGAAATCGGTATATACTTGGTACTCGAAACTCTAAAGTCTGATCATTGTGAATACAATCTCGATATTTTTATCACTTTATTACTTGAAAACAAATTCAATATTTTGATATATACTTGCACCATTATTATACCACATATGTATGTATTTTTGCTACAAAATATGCATGTTATCTTGCTCATGTTCTTATTTACTCTTTTTTTTTTAATTCAAATGCAAATAAATTTTTTTACTGAAATAATAAAATTTTAATTTAATATAAAAAATTCACATTGTTTGGTGTCTCAACAAATAATAATGAATTGTTTGTCCTGTTATTCATCAGGTCAGGATGAGAACCGGTTAATATTTAAAGCCTATTACCTAGATACTTAAATGTTTGGATGTCATATCATTACTCAAAATAAGAATAAAAAAAATTATATTACAATTTTATACAATTTATCCTTTATGAAATATATCATAATTTAAATTTTATTACACACCCATGATAAAAACAACGGCGGAATCCCATGAGGGCCTTTGGAGGCATCCTTGAGGTTACAGTTTTGAAACCCTTACCTGTATTTAACCATTTCCCAAGTCATTTTTTCTTCCCCATCCACTACAATTAAATTATATATAAAAATTAGGTTTTAAAGAGCTTTATTTGTTTATTAGTTTATATTACTCCAAAAACATAACAAATATTTATTAGTATTTTGTGGTTATCAGGTTGAAAGTTTTGAGTTTTAGGGGTAGTTTACTAAATACTTATTCAGTAAGCATTTATGGGTAAAATTCAACACTATGACTTGCTTACCAGGTAAGACTTTAGTCTACTAAAACGATATTTTATGCAACAATTTATCCGGTAAGCGTTAACCGTGGTAAGAGGCATTGCACTCACTTACTGAGTAAAAGTTTTGGTCCTTGCCTCGCTCTTAGCATGTAAGATTTTTGGTCATTACAATATTCATCCGATAAGATAATGTGACTTGGTAAGCGCTTATTGACAAGCTAGGATCGTTCGTGTTTTCCTAGTGGGCAGAATGTCCCCACAATGACGGTGCAAATGCACTATGACCGCTTGCAAGTAGTAAAATGGTACAAAGTACCGAGATCGTTCCCACAGAGAAAGGATGATTGAGATTTAGAGATTTTTCATGAACTTCTTGCACGAGTTTCGAGATGTAAAAAAATAACTTTGGATTTTTGTTTATAAAAAGGCTGAAATAGGACCGACTAGCTAATTAACACAATAAACATCTAATATTAAATGATGGGCATGGGTGCAAGTGTTGCTTAAGATAAAATTAACAATAAAATGGTTAGACTTTTACGAGTTGTTTATAAAAGTTCCAATCTCTCGAAAGTGAACTTTTATAACCGGGCCTTATAAAAGTCCATAAGGTTTTTACGTTTACCACTTCGAGACTTGCCGATCTAGCTAAAAAGTAAAAGGAATGCAAATTTCACCCAAATCTCTTTGTGATGAAAATACTTATAGCTTAACCCCTAGCTAGATGCATGCAAAATTCGTGTCTCCGCGTAATTATTCCAAGACCCTCTCGAGTTCATTGTGCATCACTTAAGCCGTATTTCTGATTCGCTCATCTCTGGGTCTAAGATCTAATATTAACACTTCAAAGTGATTATCTTATCCGCGTTTTAAGCATCGTCTTAAGTGACCAAGTTACAAAGTGATAAAAGATAAGAACACCCAAATATTATAAAAACATCCTAAGTTAAACTCACACTCACACCCATACAAGTAATTTAGCTAGACATAATAAAAGTAATTAAAGACTGAAATATAAATTGCATTAATTTAAAACTAAATTACGAGTACAAGGAAGTAAAATACTAGAAATTAAAGACAAGAAATTAAAGACATAAAATTAAAGACAAGAAATTAAAGACATGAAATTAAAAAGCATTTATAAACATAATATTAATTACTAAAAGAGATGAGACAAATTTAGAGAGTAATGTCTACAAAAGATGGTGTTTGGCACCTCCTAAAATGGTTCTTGGCACACTTCAAAAAGGCTCTCCCAAGCTTCTTTATATAGGGGAGAGGCAAAGGGGGTGAAGGACACCCAATCATTACCCAAGGGTAATTAGTACTAGGTTAAAGAAAATACAAAAGAAAATAAAATACAATAAGGAAGACATCTCATAACAGCTGGAGGAAAATATCTGGAGGAATCTTTAAGCTGCACGTTTCCCAAGAAGCTTTAGCAAGGCTGGAAGACTTCCCACAGTGGTGCCACAGTGGGCAGAGCTGTCAGAAAAATACAGATTTTTGGAATAATACATCTTCCTTTGTGTTTCAACATCTTTTTAAAACTTTTTGGAATATAAGACAAAAACAAGAAAATTGGGTATTTAAAAATAGCAAAAAGGGAGGAAATAAATAGGAAATAACTCTTAAAAATAAGAGTTATCACACCCCCAAACTTAAGATATTACTTGTCCTCAAGTAACCAAAATAAACGGAATATGAACAAAGAGGAACAAGAAATCATAACTTACGGATGGGCGTTGAAATATCGTCGGGCTTTGAATGTTGTGCAACTTCCCTTCTTTGATCTTCAAGGTGCAAAAATTAATCGGTGGGACTTTTATCGGGCTAGTGTTTTTGGCTAAAAAAAAAATTCCCCCAACTTGTCTTAGAATGACAACAACTGCTTTGAATGATTTTGCATTATCGCATCTTTTTGTTGTGTCTTTGACACTTTCAAGAAAACCCAAGAAGTGATATTCACTTTTTGTCATTGGGTTAAAGCATTTTGCTTTATTTTTTCTATATTTTTGTGTCTTCCAATTTTCCGAAGACATTTGGTATTTCACGATTTTTTTTTCTCAACACTTTGGCATACAACCTCCCCCAAACTTAAATTGAACAATGTCCGCATTGTAGAAATGGGTTTAAAGTGTTTGGTTTTGGTAACAATGGAAAGTGTTTGGGCCAAAAAGAAAGATGACCCACGTCATTTTAGTTTTTGCAACCCAAAAATCTCATCAAGGAAATCGCACCTGAAAAATAAAGAATAAGCCAACGATATATCAATAAATTGTTAATGTCCAAAAGAACAAAAGTAAGTTAGAGCAGCAAGTATCAAAAGACCTAATCAATCAACGACCGCCATATATGAACACAAAAGGAGGCGGTCGGATAAAGTTAAACACCCAATCCAAAAAAATTATTGTTTTTGAGTTTAAAAAGATCATAATGAAACACCAAGCAAGACGATCAATCCCTATTAGCCGTATCGTCCCGACTGGCGGATGCCTCACCCGTGGCATCCGAGGTGGTAGTCCGTCTGATCTTTGGTAGCCGAACTTGGGGAGGGCAAAGGCCTCCGGGAAAGCGTGGTATCTCCGAAGCAAGCATCACATTCTTGTGCGATAAAAATTTGTTCACGACCCGGTTCCGATCTCGGGTATACATCCAAAATTTCTCCGAACACTTTGTTAGTTCGGCAACTCGATTTTCCACGTGCGTGATTCTCTCGGCAATCTTTGCTAACGCATCCACCATCGTTTCCCATCTTCTGATTACATTCCTCCCATTGACTCACCATGAGTGACAACCAAACCTCCGAACCATACCCCGTAGCCGTAGGTGGTATCAGCGGGATGTCGATATTGGTTGGAGGGCTAGTTGCGGTTGGTGAAGAGGCTGGAACAGAAGGGTCTGCGGGCCTTCGAGGACTGTTGGCAGCAGGTCCCGGTGACAGTTGCGGGCCCGTAGGATCGTTGGCTAAGTCGGCATTTTCTTGGTCCGGTTTGTGCATGCGGTTGACCGTACCTTGATCGAGCAAGGAGTTGTTGAAGGTGATGATATCATGCTCCGAAACAGGCACCTTCGCGGCTGTCAACAACTTCGTGATCAAACCTGGAAAAATCAAACGCGAACTAGCTCGCACAGTTAAGTTAGTATCGTAGAGTAAGCGAGTGCGCCCACGTCGATCGGGAGTTCCTTTAGGATGCAATAAACCAAAATACACTTCGCCCGAGACAATGTACGATCATGCATGGAAGGCATGATATTGTGACGCACAAACTGAAACCATAGGGCTCCCTCTAACGTTAAATGCCCGGACATCAAAATCTTCCGACAGTTGTCTTGCGACCAGCCGTATCCGGGTAAAAGAAGTGCTCGTGCAATATCATCTTCCGGCACATCAAACCCACCATCAATAAATTGCCGGTATGAACAAACAATGGGAGCGGTGAGACCGAGCACCAAGTTTAACTTTGGTGCCGTCCAATTGACGCGCGTTCCTCGAATGACAATGGTGTCATTTTTGGAAGTCCCGATAGTCGCGAAAAATTCTTTCACTAACATCTCGTTCACTTTGCATGGGATGGCTATCATGTTTTCCCAATTATGTGCAAGTAAATGATGTTTTACGCACATGAGTTTTTCACTAAGCTTTGGGTCAAAAGCCCGTTCACATAAAAATCGATTATGGCATATTAACTCCAACCGATCATCAAAAGATGAAGATGAACCTCTCAAGCGCGAAGCAGTCCGTCGCCTACGCGGTGTCGGGACTGGAGTTTCTTCCTCTTCTGGCTCATAATCATCATCGAGAGCCTCCGTCACCTTTGCTTTACCCTTTTCTCGCCATTGTTGGGACCTAGTCTTCGGCCCACCCGAAGCTTGACTCGACGAACGAGTTTGCCTCCTTTCAACAGTAGGGACTGTGACGGGGGGTTTTATCGGGCTTTTTTACCGGCACCAAAAGTTGACGGTGTCTCGAATGGGTAAGTTTTGGATTGTCCTCCCTTCGGTATACTTTCAAAATCAAACGTGATATCGTCCAAGCCTTCATCCTCACCCTTCCCCATTTGGTTCAAATCAAACCATGAGTGATTTGGGGAAGCTGTGGGTGAAGGGGCTAGGGTTGGTTCCTCATCACTTGGGATGGGAGTGGAAATGGGTCTTGAGGGTGCAATCGTGGGAGGGGCAAATGAGGTACTCAATGAAATAGAAAATGTTTTTGGGGTTGAGGATGATTCGGCCAAATGAGATGATAGAGCCACCCTTGTAAGGACAGCCATACCATCATCATCGATAGAGAGTACGGTGGTGGTTGGGGTTGAGTGTTGTGTAGATGAAGATGGAAGAGAAGGACTTACAGTCGCCGGAGTGGGGTCGCGGAAGGCGGCAATGGTGCTCGTGGCGATGGCACTGGCGGTGGAGGATCCTCCCGTCGTTGATGAAGATGGTTCGGCCGACGAGGTCAGTCGTCGGTGGCGCAGCGGTGGTGGAAGCGGCGACAGTCTTTCGCCAGCAAAGTGAACGCCGGGATGGGTGGTTTCTCACCGGTTGCTTTGGTCTTGCCATGGATGAAAGAGTGTGGCCGGCGGTTTCTTGGAAGGGCAAAGATGAAGGTAGGCGAAGGGAGAAATGAGAAATGAGGGAAAAATAAGTGGGTTTTTTGGTTTAAAATCTTGGGAAGGAAAATGAAAAAGGTGATTTGAGAGATAATGATGATAAGTTATTTTTGTTTTTATTTAAAAAAGATGACCAACTATGATGACCTCATGCTTAATATGTCTCCTCAAAAGGGACAAGTATTTGTACAAAATACAAGTATTATACCCAAAACTTTCAAAAAGACTTAAGCTGAAAAATGCATATTTTAAAATTTTATTTTCAAAAATTTTACAAAAATTTGTCATTTTTAAAATAAAATCATGCTCTCCATCATCAAATTTAAAAAAATGTAAAAATTTCTTTTTACCTTCTTCCCATTTATTTTTCCTTTTCCAAATATTTCTCCAAAGAAAACCCATATATCAAAGGCTAATCATCTACCATGTACTTGGCCAATGATTCCAAAAACCCTCTTTTCACAATCTCCCATGTTTACCTCAAGATGACATCATGTGTCATTTCTTTAAACACTTCATTTCCAGCCAATTTCCCATTATCATGAAAARAGTATGCATTTGTTCACACAAAAAATAAAATGCTGCTGGCTCCTCTCTTTTAAAATTCGGATTACCCAAACAGTGGGCACAAACTTCCCACTGTCTACTCAAAAAGACCAGATTTTTCCTTTATTTTTTTTTTTCTTTTTCTCCATTCTTGCTTTCAAAATAAAATATTTACAAACCTTTACAAACCGGGAGGAAATGCTTTATCCGATGCCCGTTAACTTTGAAAGTCCTATTATCTTGGGGATTCAAAAGATCCACAGTTCCGAATTTTCCCACATTGACAATGGTGAATGGTCCAGACCATCTCGACTTAAGTTTTCCGGGAAAAAAGCTTTAGTCGAGAATTAAAAAGAAGAACTTTTTGACCACTCTCGAAAATTCGACGATTTATCCTACGATCATGCCAAAATTTTGTTTTTTCCTTGTAGAGTTTGGCATTCTCGTAGGCATGAAATCTTCATTCTTCCAACTGATTAAGTTGGAGTTTTCTTTTTTCTCCCGCCGAATTTGCGTCCAAATTAAATTCTTTTATCGCCCAAAAAGCCTTATACTCCAATTCGAGCGGGAGGTGACATGCTTTTCCAAAAACTAATTGGTACGRCGACATTCCCAAAGGGGTTTTGAATGCGGTGCGGTATGCCCATAATGCATCATCCAACTTGAGCGACCAATCCTTACGATCCGGTCTTACAACTTTTTCTAAAATATTTTTAATTTCTCAGTTCGAAAGTTCGGCAAGACCATTCGTTTGGGGTTGGTATGCYGTAGCAACTCGATATTGGATGTTGTATTTGGTAAGAACGGTAGCTAGCATTCGATTCATAAAATGCGTCCCTTCATCGCTTATCAAAGCTCGGGGAGTTCCAAAACGGACAAAAATAATTTTATGTAAAAAATCGATTACCGTCTTAGCATCGTTCTTGGGGCACGCCTTAGCTTCCACCCACTTTGAAACGTAATCAACCGCTACCAAAATATACTGATTATTGAAAGACATAGGAAACGGTCCCATAAAATCAATGCCCCAAACGTYGAAAAGTTCAACTTCAAGAATGTTATTTAAAGGCATTTCGTTTCGTTGGGACAAGTTTCCCATTCTTTGACATTGATYGCATCTCTTAACAAATCAAATGTGTCCTTAAACAATGTTGGCAAGAAAAATCCACTTTGTAAAATTTTTGCGGCCGTACGTTGTCCACCGAAATGGCCACCATACGGCGATGCATGACAATCTTTCAATAAAGAAGGAATTTCCAAACTTGGAACGCATTTTCGCAAAACTTGATATGCTCCCATTTTGTAAAGAAATGGATCGTCCCATAAGTAGTGGTTACAGTCATGAAGAAATTTCTTAAAGCGTTGACCGTGAAGRTGATGTGGCCTAAGCCCACAAGCAAGGTAGTTGGCAATATCGGCATACCATGAAAGTTCATTTGGTTGATTTTCTTGTATTGCCAAAATGTACTCGTCGGGAAAAGTTTCTTTTATCACATGGTTTCCCCCGCTTGACATTTTGCCTTCGATCTTTGACAAATGATCGGCTACTTGATTGTTGTTTTTGTTATTTTTGTTTTTATTTAAAAAAGATGACCAACTATGATGACCTCATGCTTAATATGTCTCCTCAAAAGGGACAAGTATTTGTACAAAATACA
>NC_037544.1:24872022-24882612 GCF_001531365.2 Cynara cardunculus var. scolymus | reverse complement strand
CATTTGGTTGATTTTCTTGTATTGCCAAAATGTACTCGTCGGGAAAAGTTTCTTTTATCACATGGTTTCCCCCGCTTGACATTTTGCCTTCGATCCTTGAGAAATGATCGGCTACTTGATTGTTGCATCCCTTGCGATCAACTATCTCTAGATCGAATTCTTGTAAAAGAAGAACCCATCTGATAAGCCTCGGCTTAGCGTCGGTCTTTCTAAAGAGATATTTGATGGCAGAGTGGTCCGTATGCACGGTGACTTTGGTGCCAATCAAGTAGGATCGGAAACGATCGAATGCAAATACTACCGCAAGTAATTCTTTTTCGGTGGTGGTATAATTTAACTGGGCCTCCACCAAGGTTTTATTTGCATAGTAGATGGGGTGAAAAATCTTGTTTCGCTTTTGTCCCAAAACGGCACCTACGGCCCAGTCGCTTGCGTCACGCATAACCTCAAAAGGCATGGTGCAATCTGGGGCAACGACAATAGGTGCCGAGACAAGAGCTTTTTTAATAGTTTCAAAAGCTTTTTTACAATCGGAGGTAAATTCAAAAGTTTGATCGACATGCAACAAATTACATAAGGGTTTTGCAAATTTAGAAAAATCCTTAATAAATCTACGGTAAAAACCCGCATGTCCCAAAAAACTTCGAATGCCTTTAACCGAAGATGGTTCGGTTGCAATATAACCTCAATTTTTGCTTTATCAACCTCCAAACCATTCTTAGAAATCATGTGATCTAAAACAATTCCTTCTTGTACCATAAAATGGCATTTCTCCCAATTTAAAATTAAATCATGAGTTTCACATCTTTTCAAACTTTTTTTTAAATTGGCAAGACAATTTTCAAAAGATGTACCAATGACGGAAAAGTCATCCATAAACACTTCCATAGTATCCTCAATCATGTCTGAAAAAATTGACATCATGCACCGTTGAAAGGTCGCCGGTGCGTTACAAAGACCAAACGACATACGCCTAAAAGCAAAAGTTCCGAAAGGACAAGTGAAAGTTGTCTTCTCTTTGTCTTCGGGTGCTATGTGAATTTGGTTGTAACCCGAGTAACCATCCAAAAAGCAATAATATTTTTTTACGGCCAATCGATCTAGCATTTGGTCAATAAAGGGCAAAGGAAAATGGTCCTTTTTGGTTGCTAGATTCAATTGCCTATAGTCCATACAAATCCGCCATCCGGTGACGGTCCTAGTAGGGATGAGCTCGTTTTTTCGTTGGTGATAACCGTAGTTCCACCTTTCTTCGGTACACATTGCACCAGACTCGCCCATCCGCTACTGGAAATGGGATAAATAATACTCGCGTCTAACCACTTCAAGATTTCTTTCATCACAACTTCTTTCATAATGGGATTTAGTCTCCTTTACGGTTGCACCTTGCCAACTCTATTTTCTTCCAAGATAATCTTATGTTGGCAAAGGGAGGGATTAATTCCTCTAATATCTGCGATGGTCCAACTTATGGCTCTTTTGTGAGCTTTTAATACCTCTATCAACCTTAGCTCTTGCTCATTACTTAATTTCGAAGAAATAATTACGGGTAATTTTTTCTCCTCCATAAGATAAAAACATACTTAAGGTGACTAGGTAATGGCTTTAACTCCAAATCAGGGGCTTTCTCTATGGATGGTGGTTGGACAATTTTATCCTTAAAGTCAAGTTGCTCAAATGCCGCTAAATCTTCCAAATCTTCCATATCTTCCAACTCATCATTTTCTTCCAAAATATCCTCAAGATTTTTCCCATTGTGATTTTTGTAGGGAAAGTCAATCAAACTTATTTCTAGATCTTCACCTAAAGCAAATATGACTGAACAATCGCCTACCTCTCCATGAAACTTAAGAGAATTAAACACATTAAATTTAACTTCTTGATCACTAACTCTCATGGTCAACTCCCCCTTTTGAACATCAATTAAGGTTCTCCCGGTTGCAAGAAAAAGTCGTCCTAAGATGATGGGGACATTCTTGTCAGCTTCATAGTTCAAAACTAGAAAATCGGCCGGAAAAATAAATTTATCGACTTGGACCAAAATATCCTCAATTTTAGCTTTATGATACGCAATGGATCTATCGGCCAATTGTAAAGTCACGGTCGTTGGACGAACTTCACATATTCCTAGCTTGTTAAAAACTGACAATGGCATAAGATTAATGATTGCCCCCAAATCACATAGGGCGTGGCCTACTTCTTTTCCTCCTATCGAACACGGGATGGTAAAACTTCTCGGGTCTTTTAATTTGGGAGGAATTTTACAAGTAAGGAGCGCACTACATTCCTTGGTTAAAGCAACCGTTTCAAATTCGTTCAACCTCCTCTTTTTATGCAAAATGTCTTTTAAAAATTGAACATAACTTGGCATTTGCTCGAGAGCTTCTACCAAAGGTATGTTAATGTGGAGTTGTTTAAAGATGTCCTAAAACTTCTTAAACTGCTCATCCACATTTTTGCTTTTTATTCTTTCTGGAAAAGGTAAATTCTGCAAATCTGGAGTTGTTTGAACAAATCTGGTCGGTTGGACAGTGGGCACAATCTTCCCACTGTCGGGTTTTTCAATAGAGAGCTGCACATTACTGGAAGTTGAAACAGGGAATGTTTTCTAGACAGAAACAGGGACTGTTTTCTGGATAGAAACAGATTTTTGAGTTTCTTCCGTAGAAGGACTCAAAATTGGAAAATTTGACATATCAAAAGCACGTGAAACCTCGTTTTGATGTGTCGGTTCTTCGACGGTTTCACATATATCATCATTGACTTTTGAACTCTTCTCACTCAACACGGTCGCGGCTTTGATATGTTCTTTACCCTTAGGGGTTTTCGTGTCACTAGGCAAAGTTCCTAAAAGTCTACCCTTGAGATCAGCGACAAATTGGCCGAGTTGGGTTTCGAAACTCCTTAACGTTGCATTGGTTTGGTTTATAAAACCTTTAAGTAATGATTCGAGTGAACCATTACCGTCCGATGCATTTTGCCTACGCATGTATGAGTGTGAGGATTGTCCATTTTGGTAATTGTGCGAAGCACCTTGCCCATATCCCGGGGATTTTGTGGTCGATTTTGGACTTGAGTAACCCCGGGGGGTTGAAGTCCAGGATTTTCGGCCCAAGAAAAATTGGGGTGATTCCTCCAATTTGAATTATATGTGGGAGAAAATGGGCTATTTTCTAGCATGACTCCCAACATAATTCACCGAGACAGGGTTTCTGGGGCAATTCTCATAAAAATGGCCCTCACCGCAAAAGACACAAGATTCAGACATAGGTGGGTTGGACATAATGGATTGAACTTGATTATTCTCTCCATTCAAACGTTAATTGTTTTTAACCAAATTAGTTAAAGCTACAATTTGAGCATTTAAAGCAGAGATGGCATCAATTTCATGGATACCTGAAGCAGACTTAGAAACAACAGCACGAGAATTTGACCATTCCGTATTATTATTTGAAATTCATTACAGAATGTCATGTCCTTCATTGTAAGTCTTAGCTGTGAACGCTCCACCGGCCGTTGCGTCAAGAATAATTTTAGCGGAACTGGAGAGACCATTATAAAATGTCTCCAATTGAATGCAATGAGGGATTCCGTGGTGAGGACATTTCCGTAGAAGGTCCTTAAATCTCTCACATGCATCCGAAACCGCTTCATCTTCTTCTTGTCGAAACGTCATAATTTCATTTCTAATTTTTACATTCCTCGTCGGAGGAAAGTATTTTTCAGAAATTTTTCCGCCAAATCATTCCAAGTTAGGATCGAGTTTGGTGGTTGAGAATTTAGCCATGCTCTAGCTCTATCCTTCAATGTGTAAAGGAAAAACGTTAAGCGTAAGGCATCTTGTGTAACTCCGGGAATTTTAAAATGATCCGTTGTTTCGATAAAAGATTTTAAATGAGAGTGCGGAACTTCCGACGATTATTCCGCAAACTGGCCCATTGCGGAAATCATTTGGAACGGGTTTTGGTTCAAAAGTTGTGGCTGTCATTTCGGGCCTACCAATTCCCGCGGCCAACTGACCGAATTCGGGGGTTGCGTAGTCCCGTATGCCTCTATTATTATCATCGGCAATGTTAACCGTGGCCTCCCATGGAGGTGGATTATCCCCCATGGTTTGGTTACGATTATTTCTACMTCTTTTACGTCTCCTAATGGTTCTTTCTAGTTCAAGATCAAGAGGTAAAAATTCACCGTATTGTAGCCTTGGCTTACAACACGGGAAGTACGAGTGAAACAAAAGAACAAGGCTCAAATGGAAAATCAATATCTCAGGATAAAAATCACGTTACCTTTCCCCGGCAGCGGCGCCAAAAAATTGACAGGCTAGGATCGTTCGTGTTTTCCTAGTGGGCAGAATGTCCCCACAATGACGGTGCAAATGCACTATGACCGCTTGCAAGTAGTAAAATGGTACAAAGTACCGAGATCGTTCCCACAGAGAAAGGATGATTGAGATTTAGAGATTTTTCATGAACTTCTTGCACGAGTTTCGAGATGTACAAAAATAACTTTGGATTTTTGTTTATAAAAAGGCTGAAATAGGACCGATAGCTAATTAACACAATGAACTTCTAATATTAAATGATGGGCATGGGTGCAAGTGTTGCTTAAGATAAAATTAACAATAAAATGGTTAGACTTTTACGAGTTGTTTATAAAAGTTCCAATCTCTCGAAAGTGAACTTTTATAACCGGGCCTTATAAAAGTCCATAAGGTTTTTACGTTTACCACTTCGAGGCTTGCCGATCTAGCTAAAAAGTAAAAGGAATGCAAATTTCACCCAAATCTCTTTGTGATGAAAATACTTATAGCTTAACCCCTAGCTAGATGCATGCAAAATTCGCGTCTCCGCGTAATTATTCAAAGACCATCTCGAGTTCATTGTACATCACTTAAGCCGTATTTCGGATCCGCCCATCTCTGGGTCTAAGATCTAATATTAACACTTCAAAGTGATTATTTTATCCACGTTTTAAGCATCGTCTTAAGTGACCAAGTTACAAAGTGATAAAACATAAGATCACCCAAATATTATAAAAACATCCTAAGTTAAACTCACACCCACACCCATACAAGTAATTTAGCTAGACATAATAAAAGTAATTAAAGACTGAAATATAAATTGCATTAATGTAAAACTAAATTACGAGTACAAGGAAGTAAAATACTAGAAATTAAAGACAAGAAATTAAAGACATGAAATGAAAAAGCATTTATAAAGCATAATATTAATTACTAAAAGAGATGAGACAAATTTAGAGAGTAATGTCTACAAAAGATGGTGTTTGGCACCTCCCAAAATGGTTCTTGGCACACTTTAAAAAAGCTCTCCCAAGCTTCTTTATATAGGGGAGAGGCAAAGGGGGTGAAGGACACTCAATCATTACCCAAGGGTAATTAGTACTAGGTTAAAGAAAATACAAAAAAAAAAATACAATAAGGAAGACAGCTCATAACAGCTGGAGGAAAATATCTGGAGGAATCTTTAAGCTGCACGTTTCCCAATAAGCTTTAACAAGGCTGGAAGACTTCCCACAGTGGTGCCACAGTGGGCAGAGCTGTTAGAAAAATACAGATTTTTGGAATAATACCTCTTCCTTTGTGTTTCAACATCTTTTTAAAACTTTTTGGAATAAAAGACAAAAACAAGAAAATTAGGTATTTAAAAATAGCAAAAAAGGAAGGAAATAAATAGGAAATAACTCTTAAAAATAAGAGTTATCACTTATCCAGATAAACGTTTAATAAATGGCCCCTTAAACTTACATTAACCAATCATTTTTATAAATTTTAATTGTAAGTCACAGCAAAAAAAAAAAAAAAAACCAAGTTACATGCATAGCCTCCTGACCACAAAGGTCGTGTTCCGCCCCTAAATGAAAACACAATACACTTCATCATAAACAGGAATTCAAAATTTATGGAGCATTCTATCATATTGGTAGAGCTCAATGTTTATCCTACTTTGAACGTGTTTATCAATTGATTTATAAATTTCAAACTTTGAGTTTTAATAAGTTATATACATGTAGTAAAAGATTGAACTTTATGTTGTAAAAACAAAATTAACTTTATGTTTTAAAAAATTATGCATTAACAAGAAGTCTCTAAAGCTTAAAAACTTGTTTTTAAAAGTTTTTACCAAATACTTTTCAAATATAATATATATTATTATCGAAAAAATAGCATTAAAATGTCATTTGTTATAGAATAAACAAAACAAAATAACAATAAAATAAAGAAAATAAATATGTAGTTCTCATTAGTTATAATCACTTTAAATATGGACGACTTGAAAGTAAATACGTACGAGAGATATTAGTTTTAATCTATCTTGAATATGTTTATGTCTATTTGTATCATCATATTCTTTAGACGATAACACATTTAACCTGCAATACTCCCCCTTCGAATGATAAGGAATGTAGACTTGGAGAAGTCTGTTGAGCATGAAATTCTGAAAAGATGTCATTAATATCATCAACCAATGCTCCTACTAGAATATTCTGTGAAGGAATTGTTTGAGCATGGTCGTCAGCACCATCATCATCATCATTATTATCATCATCACCATCATTATCACCTAGAGCTGCCTCATTGTCAGTTTCAGTATCTTCCGAATTTGATGAAGTTGTGGAAGTACTATCAGATGAAATACTTTGCTGATCAGATGCTCCCCCCTCCTGTTCACCCCTCACTATTACATTTTCTCTCATCATACTGCCCTATTCAGGTAACCCGTGTTCCTGAACTCTCTCTTCTATAACTAACACCTCTCTCTCAGCTGTGGCATGGGATGATCCCGGGGTAAGTTCAACCGGTTCTGGTTGAACTATAGGGTCTATAACTCTCCTATAGTCTATCACACATTGAGCAGTCTGATCAGCCAAGGCAAAAAGCTCTGGTGGAATCTCCATTATAGAATCCAAGTCTTCAACTTCAGTATGCTGCCGAATTCTAGACATGACGAATGTCGGCCCTATTTCACCATTGGAACTGGCCGGGATATCTTCATTCGCATTCATCATCGCCTTTATGAATAGTTGTAGAAATCTCTAGAAGGACACGAATTTTCTGGCTTTTGAAGGAAATCTCTTTGCGTTCACGAGCTCCACCAGTTCATTCCAGATAACCAGGGCATAGTCATAGTTACGAGAGAAGACTCCCATGAAAGAATTTGAGGAATGAACTGCTACATGTGTCTATTCCAGTAGTCTTGGACGTCAGACATCTATTCAGGATGGAGAACAGCAAATGCCAGATTGATGGCAGAAAACGTTTGATGTCGCGGCATAGTTCGTCATCAGTTACAAATTGTTCATATCCTCTTGAGCCTGGTCCGGGAAGACGTAAAATCCTTCTTAATCGTTTTAATGTCAGACGGCTGACATATTCATCGACTGCTCCTTCAAAATAAAATGTGTCGCCGTCTTTAGCTAGTGTAAGGGTACTCCAAAATTGTTGTAAATACACCATTGGAACAGGTGTATTGACTGAAAGGGAGTAGGCAATAGAGTGTCCTCTCAGGATTTTAGGAATTATCTGATATTCGGCTGGCATGTCGAAATTGAAAGAATGGTTATTTGGCTTTATGTCTAGGTACTGGCATTGGGGAAAAAGGGTTTTAGAGGGTATGGGTTCGTTTAGGGGTTGTGGAGGGTTTTGGATGTTGTCAGATCTACCCGAGGGAATATGAGATTCCTCGTCAGATTGATGATGTATGTCCTCCATTTACCTGAAAAAAATCTAAACATATTAGAACACATATTTTTCAAGTAATTCAAATACTCAAAGTAAAAAAAATAGGACTTAAAAAAAATTGTAAACAAAAGAAAATTGAATTAAAAAAAACTAAATAAATTTGTTAAAAAGAAATTAAACTAACACTAAAAAAATGTAAACTAAAAACTTCTAGAAAAAAAATTAAACTAAACTAAACATTAAAAAAAATTACAAAAAAAAATCTAAAAAAAAAATTAAAAAAATGAATTAAAAAAAATAAAAGCTAAAAAAAATTAAAACAAAAAAAAAATTGTTAACCAGATTTCTAATCCGGTCAACTAATAGGCAAAAAAAATTGCTAAGTCTAAAACTAAAAACCTAAACCGGACAACCTTAATCGGATTAAGGTTGATCGGAGTTATCTCTGGTGAGAAATCCGGTCAAAACCAAAACTCTAAAAAAAACACAAAAAACAAACCCTAAAGAATTCTTAACCTAAAACTATCAAAAAGAAACAAAAAAATTAACATGAAAACATGATTTAATCGCATCGATTAACTGTGATAAGCCAATTTTTGGTTATTTAAACAGATTATCGTTCGATTCATATTCAAATTTATGAGATTCATCATTAAAGGTTTATACAGTCCAATCAGTCCAAATAAGTCCAACAAATCGCTAACATCAAGGAATAATAATAGTCGACGAGATCAAACAAATGTAAACCTTAATATGAAGAGGGATGAAACAGAGATGATTCGAATATCTTAAGCGATTAACCAGGGAAGATGACCGGAGACGATGAACAGTGAATGAGAGTGAAAGTAAAAAATGAAAAGTAAAAATGGATTGATTATTTATAGTCAAAGTCAAAACCCGTTCAAATTCTAAATCGTTCAAGGGTTATCCGGATTAGAATAAATCGGTCAAGAGGTGTCCAATTTATGGAATAAGAAACAACTAAGTGTTAATCCGGACAATAAATCGCTCAAGGCATGGCGATTTAAAAGAACACCGGTCAAGACTCGTCCGGTTTAAGAATAAACCGCTCAAGAGTCAATCGATTAAAAGATAAATCGCTCAACAAAGAACACTTAATCGCTCAAATGAAGAATTAAATCGCTCAAGAAATGAACGATTTAAGGACTTGAAAGAATACACGAGACAAACGATTTAAGAATCCGGTCAATTCAAACAAGCGATTTACTAATCCGCTCAATCCCTTGTAAAACATATCTAATCTTATCCGGATAAGAGTTTATCATATAGTCTTTTGTCCGGATTAGTCTAAATCGGATAAGTGTTGTCCGGATTTGCAATAAATCGGACAAGTGTTGTCCGGATTTGCAATAAATCGGACAAGTGTTGTCCGGATTAGACTAAATCGGCCAAACACTTATATTTCTAAACTCTACAACTTTCAAAAGTTAGATAATGTTCAAAATACCTGTAAGAAAAATATAAACTGTTAGTTCAATACAAATAAAATTCACTCCCCCTCAAAATATGATCAGATACTTAAAAACAGATAAACATCCACACTCCCCCTCAAATATAGATCCCCACGATCAAGAAATTTAAAATCAGATAGAAAAAATTAAAACACTGATTTGTATTAAAAAATACAAATATTTGACCAAGTGAATTTGAATTAAATACAATTCAATAAATTGAACTGTTTTTAATAAAAATTCAAATTTTCAAATTTAACATACCTAACTTAGATACAAGAAAGCTAAAGCGTTTTTCATCTAAAGCTTTCGTAAATAAGTCAGCTAATTAAAATTTTGTATTTACAAAATACAGCTCAATGGTTCCTTTTCCTACATGATCTTTAATAAAATGATACCGGATATCTATATGCTTGGTTTTAGTGTGTTGAACATGATTACAAGAAATAGCAATAGCGCTTTTGGAATCACAATAAATGGGAATTTTATTAAAGTAAAACCCGTAGTCTCTGAGTTGTGTCTACATCCATAACACTTGAGAACAGCAGCTTGCAGTAGCTACATATTCTGTTTCGGCAGTTGAAATGGATACGCAGTTCTGTTTCTTTGATACCCAGCTGACTAACTTATCTCCCAAAAACTGTAGACGTCCTGATGTACTTTTCCTGTCCAACATACAGCCTGCATACTCTGCATCTGAATAAGCTGTCAGTTCAAAACTAGTACCCTTGGGATACCAGAGTCCAAGATTAGCAGTCCCTTTGAGATATCGGAAAATGCGCTTAAAGGCACTTAAATGGGACTCCTTTGGATTAGACTGATATCTGTCACAAAGATGTGTTGAAAACATAATATCAGGTCTACAAGACGTCAAATACATTAAAGAACCTATCATGCCTCGATAAGTTATCTGATCTACAGCTTTTCCAAACGGATCAGCATGTATTTTCGTTCCATGAGCCATAGGTGTAACATCCCCCGTCCCTGTGGTCCGGAACGGGCGGTGTCACTAACGGGACTTAATTCAAAAACACAAACATTGCAGAGCTACTAATAAACTCYAAACGTAGATTARMTTCTAAAACATGCTTTACAATCCAAAATATTACATTCCAACAACTATTTATAAGCTTAGAATATTATACATCTACAACGAGTTTACAAACTCTAAAAAAAATCAAACGCTCGATCTCAAGTCCCGTCCCTTAAAAAATAGTAAGACTTAAAAATAGTAACATCGATAATAAAGCGGAAGACTTAAAAAATCAATGAAACTGAATTCATAGAAAATCAAGACGTTTCACAGTTCTCATTTCAAAACATCATTTAAACACAATCCGTCAATTCCTGTAGTGTTCGTGGGGTGGCCAAACCACACGAACTATCGGGCCGGCGTGCGGGCACACACCCCGAGTC
>NC_037544.1:24869077-24871922 GCF_001531365.2 Cynara cardunculus var. scolymus | reverse complement strand
ATGGTTTGTTTTTTTTTTTTACTCATATATATATATATATATATATATTATAATATTATAATTATAATAAGTTTAGTAATTTAGCGGTTTTAACCCCTCAACAATTATCGATCGTCATTTAAATACGGTATAATTTGGGTAAGCTAACGATAATGTTTTTAAAACCCGGGTATTACAGTAGGTGTGTTGATAGATGAACAGTTTTCCATATTAAATTTCTTCAGGATATCTAAAATATATTTTGTTTGACAAATAAAGATACCCGAAGATAATTGTTTTACTTAAATACCTAAAAAGAAGTTCATGTCACCCATCATACTCATTTTAAAACGGGAAACTATCAAGGCAGAAAAGTTTTTGCAGTATTTGGGGTTGGTAGATCCAAATATTATGTCGTCTACATAAATTTGTATCAAAATAATATCAGACTTTTCTTTTTTAATGAAAAGGGTTGTGTCAATATTACCTTTTGAGAAGCCTGACTTTACCAAAAATTCTGATAAAATGTCATACCAGGCTCTCGGAGCTTGTTTAAGACCGTAAAGAGCTCGGTTAAGGATGTAGACATGATCCGGCTTTGACTGATCAACAAAACCCTTTGAATGTAAAACGTAGACTTCCTCTTTGAGAAGACCATACAAAAATGTTGTCTTGACGTCCATCTGGTACACCGTGAAATTCTTGTGTGCCGCGTACGCCAGAAACATTTGTATCGCTTCAATCCTCAGCCGGGGCAAAAGTTTCGTCGTAGTCAACGCCTTCTTGTTGATTATATCCTTTAGCGACGAGCCGGGCCTTATTTCTGACCACAACACCATCTTCGTCCTTTTTATGTTTGAATACCCATTTTTTTACCGATAATTGTCTTGTTGTTGGGATGTGGAACCAATCTCCAGACTTTGAGTGCTTCGAACTGGTTCAGCTCTTCTTGCATGGCTAGTATCCAATCCGGATCAGCTAAGGCTTCAAAAACCATAGTCGGCTCAATATTACTCAAGAACGTGGAGTATAGATACTCATTTGCCGTCGCAGACCGTGTACAAATGGGTGCTGAAGGATCACCAATTACTTGATGTATTGGGTGATTTCGGGTCCACTTATTGTTAAGAGGTAGGGGAACGTAGGATCTTTGATCTGAGTTTTGATCAGTGTAAGTACTTAGGGAGTTTATAGGAATAGGTTCAGGTGAAGGTTCGATATTATTAACTGAAATAGGTTGAATATCTGGTTGAGGTAGAGTATTTTCGTCTTGTTCGACCGATACCTCTTGCACTTCAGAATTTTCACCCTCTTCACGCTGAACCAGATTGTTCGGATTTTCCAACTCTATATCTTCATCCACCACTTCTGTTTCCTCTTCTCTTTCAGTTACTAGCACATCGGGAGATGGACCAGATAACTGTTGTTCACATGAAATATCCCTGGACAAAACATTAGACTGGTTAGATTTATTTTCAAAATATTCTTCATAAAAGTTCTCAAATAAGGAATCTAAATCGGCTTTATCAGTATTAGACGACTCAGGTTGATCAGCTTTCCGCATAGTATTAATTATCAGCCCGGGTCCTGAACTGAATTGTTCAGAAGCCACATCAATGACTTCATCAAAAGATATGTTCACGCTTTCATTGATATTTTGCTCCTTTTATTGTAGACCCTATACGCAGCATATGTCTTTGAGTAGCCAACAAAGACTGCTTTATCAGCTTTAGCAGCGAACTTCCCTCTGTCCTCTTTGTCATTTAAAATGAAGCGCCTGCAACCAAAAACTCGGAAGAATTTGATATTAGGTATTCGTTTATTTATTATTTCATACGGAGTTTTACCAAACCTTTTGTTTACGAGAGAGCGGTTCTGGATAAAACAAGCAGTCGTCACTGCTTCAGCCCATAGAAATAATGGAAATTTCGAGCAGGTAAGTAATGTCCGCGCCGCTTCCACTAACGTTCTGTTCTTTCACTCAACGACACCATTTTGTTGCGGTGTCCGGGCTGCCGAAAATGTATGTGAAATACCGGTGGATTCGAGGAATGAACCGAATGTGTTGTTCTTGAATTCAGTTCCGTTGTCAGTTATGATTTTCTGAACTTGAAGTTGCAGATTATTTTGGACTGTCTTCAAGAATGAAATAATCGTCTCGGCTGCTTCATCCTTTGACCACAGAAAATGAAGCAAGGTATATTTGGAATAGTCATCGACTATGACCAGCACATACTTCTTACCGTTTATGCTTTGGACTCGCATAGGACTGCAGAGATCCATATGGAGTAAATGTAGAGGACGTTCGGTGTTGAACTCTGTCTTCAGCTTATGTGAAGCTTTCTTCAGTTTACTCATCTCACATGCGCCGCATACGTGGTCTTTATGAAACTTCAGGTCTGGGATGCCTTTGACCAAGTTGTCACATACCAACTTGTTGAGATACTTGAAATTTTAAGTATGGAAGTCGTCGATGCCATAGCAGATTCTGCTTCAAGGATGCCTTGTATATCAAGCAGACGTCAGTATCTACTTGTGTATTTGATAGGTCAATCGTGTAGATATTTGATCTTCTGATTCCAGCTAAGAGCTCCTTACCATCAGTAGTTCGGATGCTGCATTGGTTAGCTTTAAAACAGACTTCTAGATTTTTATCATAGAATTGACCTATGCTAAACAGATTATGTCCAAGTCCTTCGACAAATGACACTTTCTTAATTGTTAAGTTCCTAGAGATTACGTCACCGTATCCAAGGATAGGCGCGTATTGATTGTTTCCAAATCTTACCGTACCTCCAAAAGATTCAACATAGTTAGCTAATAATTCTTTTCTACCAGTCATGTGCTTAGAACATCCGGAGTCTAA
>NC_037544.1:24851255-24868627 GCF_001531365.2 Cynara cardunculus var. scolymus | reverse complement strand
TTAAACTTCAACGCCTTATCTGAAATAGGAAAAATAAAATCATCAGATTTAATTGAATGTCGAACTTTTTGTTTATTTTTCTTTGTAAGCTTCTTCTGTTTCCTCGAATTCTTTTTGGTTTTATTCTTTTTATAGTACACATCCTCGGAAACAGGTTTTTGATTAAAATTCTTTTCAAAATCTGAAGCTAAATCGGAATCTTCAGTCATATTATTTTTAACAATAAAATCTTCATGACTAGGTAATTTCTTTGAAAAATCAAATTGATCAATTACATTATCTAAACAAACATCTGAATTTAAGATATTTGAAAAATTAATTTTTTCATTAAAATTATTAATTTCTTCTGAATCGAATGCTTCACTTAAAGATTTATCGCACGAAAAATACTCAGACTCAACATGTTCCGTTTTTACTTTAGAATTTTGTAAATCTTCAATTTTATTTAAATTTCTTGTTTTTGTTTATTAAATGAAAGTCGTTCTTCAATTAAAATATTTTCCAAATGAACCACTTGTTTTTATAAAATTAAAGTAGGAGTATAAAGTTTTGGTTCAGCTGGTTTTGATTCAAGTTCTGCCTTTGAATAACTGTGAAAATAATCTGTTGAAAGTGCAGAGTCTTGATTTTTATAACTTTCATTTAGGTTTGTATAATCAAACAGAACTTGCATTTTATGTTTTCTTTGCCGATTGTAATTTTCTCGTTGTTCCACCTCATCAGAAGATTTTGTAAACTTTACCGAAAACTCAGGACCGCAATCAAGATATTCAAATGTGTACAAGGTCGGGGCATTATATAAAGCTTTTCTTAAAAAATTCGGATTTTCATACCCCAACCCTTTCCGGAAGTTAAAAAATCTCGTTTCAGATGGTTTGTTTAGAAAAATGGTGTGATCAGTTTGTCCTCTTTTATACAAAATTTCCTCTTTAGACTTCAGTTTTTCATTTAACTTAATTATTTGAAGTTCAAGCTTACTTATTTTAACTATTTGTTCTTCATTAGCTAATTCTAATGATTTATATTGTTCCTTTAAATCAGATAATTCGGCTTTTAAGATATTGGATTTTTCACCAAATAATTTGGACTCAGATAACAAAGATTTAGCCCAGTCCAAGTTTCCAGCATTTTCATCAAATAGTTTGATGTATTTTTCTTTTTGCGTTTTTAATTCCTTTTCAAAATTGTTTGAACGCATTTTTTCTGATTTTAATTCTTGCTGGAAAGATTGGAGCTTGAGCATCATCGTATGCATCTGTTTAATGCATGATTGCTCCAATACCTCTTCATTCATTTCCGCACTATGTTCTTCTTCATCTGAAGAACAGTTATCAGATTTAGCCATCAAGCACACATGTGCAACAGCTTCAGTTTCTTCCTTTTCATCAGTCAGATTCAGCCAGTGATCATCCTCTACCATGAATGCTTTCCCGGCATCTCTTTGTTTAGAGAGAAGAAATTTATTTTTGTAGTAGTCGGTATTTCGAGTTATCGGCTTTCTACAATTTACAGCAAAGTGGCCTAGCTTGCTACAATTATAACATTTAGTGTTATCATCAGCTACACCTTTGCCAAACTTCTTCTTCTCTTCCGGTTTCTTCTCGTACTTCTTCTCGAACCTCTATTCTTCATATTTCTTCTTCTCGCCGAATTTGTCTTTGAATTCATATTTTGAGCCCGACGAAATCTTTGGTTGTTCGAGTGTGGCCGTTTCGGGAATTTCTTTTGGAATGCTTTAGTCAGCATTGCCATGGCATGTTTAATTTCTGACATTTCAGAGTCTGAATTTGAGTTGTTACTTTCTTCTTCTTCAGATTCACTTGATTGGCTAACTTCTTTTACTTGCTTTCCAGATCTGCTCTTTGCTTTCTTCTCTTTCTTCTCAAATACGAAAGCCAAAGGATCAACAACTTCCTTCTCTTTCTTCTTCTTTGAATTTCGGATCTCCAAAACATCTTCCTCGTTCTGCTTTAGAGTTTCATAGGTTTCATGTACATCAATATCAGATAATGATTTATTAAATCTGATATGATTAGCAAATGGTTTCCACTCTGGTTGAAGATTGTTGAGGAATTTAACATTTATCTCTATTACAATTTTAGAGATTCCGTTCTTTGTCAAATCATTTAGCAGTTTGGTAAGCCTATCATAGACATCATCAAGGCTCTCACCATCTTTAGCCTTGAATTCTTCGTATGCTGATATGCAGTTAGTAATCTTCAATTGAGTTCCCACTCTAGAACCCATCATCATCTTTTCAATTTGAACCCACATGTTGTGACCAGATGATTTATGGCTGTCAATACTGGTGTAAATGTCATTGGTCAGTGCTTGCATCATGTAGGACTTACAAAGCACATCAGCATGGGCTCTTTCTTTCTCTTGAGCTGTATATCTGAATTTTTTCTTGATAACTGTCTGAGCAGGTCTGTCTTCTTCTGGAATAGCAGGTGTCTCTCGGTAGAACACAGCAGGACCTTCCATCAAGGATTCCATTATCAGATCACCTTCCTTCATTCTCTCTATAAAGTTGAGAAATCTATCTCTCCATTGATTGTAGTCTCCTCAAAACAGCATTGATGGCTTGGTATCAGTACCAATAGCCATTGCTTCTCTTGAACTCATTTTATCAGTTAGTATGATTTTGGATCAACTACAGTTCAAAATTTGTAATAAAGGATCAGTATTCAAAAATATATCAGATAAATCTCAAACAAGAATATGCACGTATTCAACACTTAGAAAAATTAAGCACACAAGCTTATCCGGATTAGGAATCCGGTCAAGCTTATCCGGATTAGAAGTCCGGACAAAAAGATAGACTTGACTTTATAACACAAGTTATCTGGATTAGAAGTCCGGACAACAAAGGATCTCAAATCGCACACTTATCACGTATCAACACTTAGCCAAAATTAAACAATTAAGCAAATTTTATACGGACAATGCAAAATTCAATACGGATAAGGCACAAAAGTCAATTTGGATTAAAAATCTCAAATCGGATGATTTAAACACTTAGTCAAATTTCCAATATGAAATACGGACGTAAAAAGTCAACAAGTCAACTGGTCAAGGTCAACTAAGTCAACTAGTCAAAGTATGAATAAGTCCGCTTAAAATCAATTCGATCAAAAAGTCCAAGATTTAAATCGATCACAACACAAAGTCAAAATCCGTTCACAAATCCGATCAAAGAATCAAAGTCAAAGTACGGTCAAAACGGTCAAAATACGATCAATGAAAAACAATCAACAATTCAATATAAATCGCAGATTAACCACTAAATCGCTCACCAATTCGCTCAGGCTATGACCGGACTTCAATTAAATCGCACACTTAACAAGATAAATCGCACAAAATACAAAAGACTTACCAAGCGGATTACCTAAATCGCTCAATAAATCGCACAGGAGTCAAACGATTTACCTCTTAATCCGACCAAGACTTACCTGGTTTAGCCTAATCCGATCAAACTCAATTCACAAATATAACAAGTATTAAACCGTACAAGCTTTAAGCGATATACAACCTAAATCGATCAAGAGTTAATCGGACTAATATTCAAGCAAAAACACAAATTTCACACTTTTTCACCAAAATTTTGGATCAAAACATGAAAAAATATGAATTTTGAAGAACATTTAACTGTTTTCAAAAACTCAAAATTCGATCAAATCAGGTTCAAAACTTGTTTAAATTCAAAAACAGTGTGAATCAAACTTGTTCTAAATCAAAATGTGAATCTAGCGATGTAAGATTTATCAATTAACAACCAAAATTCAAACGATTTAAGCCTAAAAACAGATTATGGACGAAGAACAGATGAAGAACACTATGAACACTGATCGATAATCCACTAAAAATTTGTGCAAATTCGTGCAAATTCTTGATAAATTGGTTTAATCCTCTAATCAAACTGCTGCAGCTTGCTCTGATACCAATTGAAATGTCCAAATTCACACACAACTGATTATGATCTTCAAGATTGATAAGAACAAGATGGAGAGAGAATATGATCACCAAATGTCTTTGATTGATTGAGAGAGAATTACAGCTCTAATCTCATATTACAGAATTTTCTAATGACTTGCTAATAACAATTACAAAGTAAACTACTATTTATACTAAGGAAAGTATAAAGCTAATCTATTACAAAGCATGTAAAATATGGAGAACTTGAATACAACAATAACGCGCATACTCAAACCCAACAGAACTCTTTCGAGTTCAGGTTGCAAAGACAAAGTAAATCCATTGTCATAGCACCTCTTCCTAAGAAGTCTAACAAGTCTAATAGATCTAGGTTTATACCTTCAGCTTGTAAACCTTCTTTCTCAGGGACTAAGAAATCTGAATCCTCTTAGAAGTCTAAGTCTCAGCTCAAGGTGAATGTTTCACCTAAGGACTCCAAAGCCTCAAAAGTTCCTCTAAGAACTAATGAGAAGGGAATCCTTGGACCTGGTACCTCTTCTAATCTGATACTTTCTGGCCCTAAAGCTACCTTCAGCTATAGGAAGTGTAAACATTGTGGTGAAAATACACATATTGCCAGTAAGCATCCTTTTGCCATCAAGGCTGGTCCACCAGCTAAGGGAAAGAAAGTAGCTAAGGCTGAGAAATCAACCAAAGCAAAATCCTATACTAAGACTACAAAAGCAACCAAAGTGAAGAAAACCACCAAAGACTCCTCTTCAAGCTCAGTGAAGACAACAACTGCTGCTAAGCCTTCAGCATCAAATGTTGTAGTTCTAACCACTGGAGCCTCTTCTTCAGGCTTAGTGAAGAAATCCACTGACTCTATCTCACTAGCGTCAGAGGTTGTTCCCCTTTCCACTAAAACTGCTCTAAGTTTAGTGATACCGTCTGCTGACGCTGGTTCTTTAGCATCAGTGGATGATGCCTCTAACAGTGTTGGACCCCAATAGTTGGGTACCAAAAGCATTTTTAAATTGTTCCCTTGTGCAGGATGTCAAAGGCATATGGTATTTAGATAGTGGATGCTCAAGGCATATGACTGGAGACAAAACCCTGCTAATCAACTACAAGGAAGAAAGAGGACCTTCTGTGACCTTCGAAGGTAACGGAAAAGGATATACCAAAGGTGTTGGTATATTAACCAATGGTGCAACCACGTTCAAACGAGTTGCATACGTTGAAGGACTGAAGCACAACCTCCTCAATATCAGTCAATTGTGTGAGAAAGACTACACAGTAAAAATTTTTAAGAATTCATGTTGCGTTTACGACAAGGATGATAAGGTTTCCTTGACCGGTTCTCGCTTGGAGAATGTCTATATCATCAATATGGATTCTTCTATCACTGAGAACAGTTGTTTCTTCTCTAAAGCCTCGTCAGACATCAACTGGTTGTGGCATAAACGACTCTCTCATCTTAACTTCAAGAGACTTAGTGACTTCTCTAGAAATGATCTTGTTACCGGTCTTCCCCAACACTCCTTTGCAAAGGAATCTCTTTGCTCTGCGTGTGAAAAAAGGAAAACAAACTAGAGCTAGCTTTAAATCAAAGCAAATCTCTTCAATGATTGCGCCTCTTCAGCTACTGCACATGGATCTCTTTGGTCTAGTCAACGTGCAATCTATCGCTGGAAAGAAGTATACACTCGTCATTGTAGATGAGTATTCCATGTACACATGGGTCTTCTTTCTCAGATCCAAAGATGAAGCACCTAAAGATATCATTTCGTTCATCAAGAAAATAGAAGTACTTAACAACATTAAAGTACGATCTACTAGAAGTGACCATGGTACTTAATTCAAAACAGTACTATGGATAACTTCTTTTAGGCCAAGGGAAGTTCTCACAACTTTTCTTTAGTGATAACTCCTCAGCAAAATGGGGTTGCTGAAAGGAGAAATCGAACAATCATAGAGGTTGCTCGATCAATGCTCAGCGAGTCCCATCTCCTTACTCATTTCTGGGCTAAAGCTGTCAACACTGCTTGTTTCACTCAAAATCGATCGCTGATTGACAAGAGGTTCAAGAAGAAAGCCTATGAACTTTTCCATGGAAGAAAACCCTCTATTAGTTTTTTACACATCTTTGGTTGCACATGTTATATTCTCAACAACCATGACCATCTCGGAAAGTTCGACCCCAAAGCTGATGAATGAATCTTTCTTGGATATTCTTCAATATCCAAAGCCTTCAGAATATTGAACAAACAATAAAAGAAACTATCCATGTCACCCTTGATGAATCTCAGACAACTAATTCAAAACTCATCTTGAATGATGATAATGAATTAGAAAACTGGATGTTTTCTCACTATGGACAACCTGAAGCTTCCTTCAGCATTCCTTCCAATGCTGAAGCCCTAGAAGCTGAAGATGATCCACTTATCATTCCAATTGTAGCTAGTCACTCCAACGTATCTTCTTCAGGGATTTTTGTTGTGCCTATTAGTTGTGTTCCTCCTTCTACTTTAAACACTGATCATTTAGTGAATGAAATGCCTTCAGCATCTGAACCTTTATCAGTCGTTGAATCTGAGGCTACTTTAGCAATTGTTCCAATTGCTGAAGACACTGCAGCTAAAGCCTCATCCTCTCTTCCTGAAGCTATCTACTCAGATGATAATCCTCTACTCAGCGATGGACTAAAGACCATCTAATTCATCAAATTCTTGGTGATCCAGATGCAGGTATTCAGACTCGTCGTGGTCTAGGTAATATATGTCTCTTTGTCAACTTTCTTTCTTTAGTTGAACCCAAGAAAATCAATGATGATATCTCAGACCTTAGTTGGGTCCTTGCCATGAAAGAGGAGCTCATTGAGTTTGATAGGAACAAAGTCTGGTACCTTGTCCCAAGTCCTTTTGACAAAACAGAGATAGGCACCAAGTGGGTCTATCGCAACAAGTTGGATGAAGAAGGTGTGGTAACCCGTAACAAGGCTCAACTTGTTTCTTAGGGTTATAAACATAAAGAAGGGATCCACTACGACGAAACCTTCGCACCAGTGGCTAGACTCGAAGCAATTCGACTCTTCCTAGCCTTTGCTGCCCATAGAGACTTTAAAGTCTACCAAATGGATGTAAAGCGCGCTTTCCTTAATGGAAAACTTCAAGAGGAAGTTTATGTTGAACAACCTCCACGGTTTCTTGACCCTAAGTATCCAAACCACGTCTATCGTTTGGATAAAGCTCTTTATGGGTTAAAACAGGCTCCTCATGCCTGGTATGATACCCTTTCCTCATTTCTCATCTCTGAGAAATTTGTACGTAGAAAGATTAACCAGACCTTATTTCTTAGGAAAGTTAAAGGTCATATCATTCTAGTCCAAATTTATATCGATTATATTATATTTGGTTCCACTAATCCCTCTTTGTGGTTTCGATTCGCTGATCGCATGAAGAAAGAATATCADATGAGCTTGATGGGAGAACTAACCTTCTTTTTAGGTCTCCAGATCAAACAGTCAGATAAAAGTATCATTATCAGTCAAAGTAATGTTCGTAATATGCTGAAAAAGTTTGATCTATCTAATAGTTCATCTATAACGACTCCAATGGCTCCTTCACTCTCTCTCAACAAGGATCCAAATGGAAAGCCTGTAAACGTAACTGTTTATAGAGGAGTGATCGGCTCCCTGCTGTATCTAACAGCTAGTTGACGAGATATCATGTATTCTACGTGCTTATGTACACGATATCAATCTGAACCTTAGGAATCCCATCTGATTGCTGTAAAACGCATCTTCAGATATCTAAATGGAACTCCTAACTTGGGTATCTGGTACCCTAAGGGTTCAGGTTTTGACCTAATAGGTTATTCGGATTGTGATTTTACAAGTTGCAAAATTTATAGAAAAAGCACCACTGGAGGCTGTCAGCTTCTAGGTGGAAAGTTGGCGAGCAGGACAAGTAAAAACCAAAACTCAGTGTCTACATCAACCGCTGAAGTTGAATATGTAGTCGTTGGTAGCTGTTGTGCCCAAATTTTTTGGATGAAAAACCAGCTGATAGACTATGATCTTCAGTTTTCAAAGGTTCCTATCTGTTGTGATAGCACTGGTGCTATTGCAATTGCAAATATCCCTATACTTCACTCCAAGACCAAAAATATAGAGATCCGATATTTTTTTAGCAGAGATCATGTTATGAATGGTGACATTGAACTTCACTTCGTTCCAACTGATTTCCAACTCGCTAACCTTTTCACCAAGCCTCTTGATGATACAAGATTTAACATCTTGATCAACGAACTGGGGATGCTAAACGCTGAAGAATAATTCTCTTCATATTTAACATCAATCACTAAGTGAAATGATTTAGTGCTCTATCTCTGTCATTGAACTCTTGAGCAAATGTATCTACTCTCTAAGGTATGTTTACTTATTCATATTTCTAAAAAACTTAAAACTATCACTAAAGCTTTCTTTCTTCAGTGATCAAATCGTTTTAAAAGTTTGTTTAAGTGATTCTTGAACTCGCTGAACATTTTATAAGTATATCTCTTATACTTATCTTTTCTTAAAAATCTAAATGATCACTGAACCTTTCCTATTCAGTGATTCAAATGTGTTTTAAATGTCAGTTTCAATGATTCTCTTATCACTGACACTGAACCTTTTTCATGAAAATATATTCTTCTAAGTTATTCTCATTTCTTAAAACAGAACTATCACTGAAGTTTTTCTTCTTCAATGACCAAATGTTTTAAAAGGTCTTTTAAGTGTTTCTTCTAACACTAAATGACTCTTCGTTTTCTTAAAAACCTTTTCATTTTTAAAAGAAATAGTTAACGAACCGTCTTTATAACGACATTCTCTTTTTACAATGTGCAACGCTTTGAGACGCGTAAAAAGGTCTGTCATACGCAACCTCATTAAACCAATCGTAGATGAGAACGTGCCATCTTTCTCATCATGGCTTTATATCTCAATCATCGCCTTTTTCTCTCTCCTATCTCCACTCTCTCTCCTCCTACCTATAAATATGAGACTTCATCCTCACTTTTTTCTTTACGCTTTCAAAAATCTAGACGAACCTCTATCATTTTGCAAGCAAGAACACAAACTTCTACAATCTCTTCTTTGACCTTCTTCCTCTCTAAAGACACATTCTTTCATCTCTTATCTACTTTTTCTTTTATGAAACACATGTTTGATGTTTTAAGAACTCTGTTCTCTTAAAAACAAACATTAATGATTATTAACACAACATCTTTCTTGGTTATAATCATATTTCATCAACTACATTCTACTTGAAAAACTCTAATATTTCTTTAAGGATTTTTCAAAAGAAGTTTTCTTATTCAAAACTTAAATACTATACACAACTTTTGGTTTATCTAACATATTGTTTTCTATCTTATTTTCTTACCAAAAACAGGAGGTTGCCAAGAACATAAACTTCTCAATCGATGAAGTTTCCTTCAAGGCTAACTATCGCGTTGCATTGTTAGAAATCCCCTCCAACAAAGCCTTCTACGAGGAAGCGGCTGACTTCCTCAAACGGTCGTCCCTTGCTTTTGTTCTTAACCATGAGTCTGTCATGGTTAAAGAAGCTCTTCAGCAGTTCTGGTTCACTTCTGAAGGGTGGAACTTGAAGACAAGAACGGTCATCAAGTGGAGAAGATAACCTTCACTTTCAACCGCATGATTGTCAACTTTGGAGCTGCTACTGTAAAGACAGCTCTTCGCCTCCCCAAGGGACCCTTCGACAGCGAGCCCTCCACTGCCGAGATCATCCAATGTCTTGATGTTATTGGCTACCAATGGCCAATGAAGAAAGACTCAAATGATCCCATTAAGTCCTTATCAAAAATTGAGAAAAACAAGATGTCCGCTATCTGGCAATACCTGTTATCTCATTTTATCCAGTCTATGGGTGGAAAGACTGGAAGACAGGACCAGGCCTCCTGAGTCGCCCTAACGATTAGAGTATCTGCAATTCAGCATCGCAATATAAATTATGTTGCGGTCATTTTCGATGATCTGGTGCAAAAGCTGAACAAGCGCTAGCGAGAAAAAGTGGTGCCATATACCAGGTTCCTCTCCATGGTTTTTGCAAAAATATTTGCAGAAAGATATTCCAAGGAAGGAAACCTCCAGGTATGCAGGCTTGGATCTAGGATTCTGGATCACAAGCTTAGGGAAGGAGACGTTGCACGTTCTTCTATAGTTCCTTTCTCTCCCTCTTCTCCTCAGGTGGTGAAGACAAAGGAAAACCCCCTGCGTCTAGCCCAACTACCAAAACCTCTTCAAAACGACCTTCTCAACCAACTCTTGGTTCTTCTCAGAGAGCCAACAAGGCCAAAAAGGGGATAGCCACATCTCTGGTAGAGACCTCTTGAAAGGTTTCAACTATTGAAACTAGCCTTAACCCCGAGGCACCTTCAGCTACCCTTTCTAGCTCTTCAGTGATCCCTGAAATCACTGTTGTATCAGTGGTACCTACGCCAACCACCTCAGTGACCCAAATCACTGAAGGTGTGAATATCAGCACCGCCACCGCTAATCACCCACAAGTCTTCTTAGCCGCCTTCTCTTCTCCTCCTTCTTTGGTCGCTACACGTGTTTATGACTCATCAGCGAATGTCCTCCCTGATAATGAAACACACATCACTGGACCTGAGGTTGCTCCTTTTGAGGCTCCTCATTATACAGATGATCATCCTCTCGATGGTATTGTGGAGCAAGCCAATGCCAATCCTTTGGATGTCACAGATGGCCCCTCAGATATTCCATCTTCCTACCCCTTTAATTCTTCTAACCCCGAGCTTCTATCTTCTCACTCTACATCTCTTTCAGGTCCTTCTGCGCCTAAGGTTGTGGCCGAAGAAGAAGATGAGTACGAAGAAGATGATGAAGATTATGTCATGGCTTCTGATGTCAAGCTTCTCCTCCCAACCGTCGATATCGTCTTCTGCAAAATGACTAAACTACATCGAGATATGCCTTGCAAGGCAGATATTGATGCGGACCTCTCAGTTGTCAAAGATGATATTCAAGAAGTTAGGATTCAGCTCTCGATTCTTCATGAGGCTGTTTGAGCCAATGCTGAATCCATCGTTGTTCTCTCCAGCAGGGCTGATGACGCTTAGGCTCAGTCTCTCCAGCAGACAGAGCTTCTCCAGCAGGTCCTGGAAGCTGTCTGTCATCCAGCACCAGTGATCTCGCCCTCTTTCACCGTTGATGACCGCACTCAGCTTAATGAGATGCGTGAAGCGACAACAACTCTAGCCAGCGCTCTGTCGCGACTAGAGGAGATGATGGTTCTCCAGCATCAACGTGTGGACGAACTTCCTGGCCTATACTCTCAAGTCTTAGCCAGAAAGGGGGAGAAAAGGTCTAATGCTATTGGACCATCTACTGCTCCAACAATCCATGACGTTGAAGCTAAAGCTGAGATTGCCCAAGCAATCCCAACCTCCGGTGAAGCTGTTACATCTGAGGAAGTTGATGCCATCGCTCAGAATGATGACCTTCCCATCACCTCTGCACATGTTGCTGGTGATGATGATGATGAAGATGATGATGAAGATGACAAACGTGATCTTCCAAACTCCGACAGTGACCTCGATGGCGATGACGACGACGATGATGAAGATGAATTCACCATCCAGTATCAACGTCCAACAACCACCACCAGAGGAGTCGCCATCAGGGATTCTGCATCCCAGGGGGAGCAAAGGGAAGAAAAGTCCGCTCCTTCAAAGAACCAGGACCCTAAGTCGAAAGGCAAAAGTGTCGCTGAAGAAGGGAACCTGAAGGTAATTTTCAAAAACCCTCAACCCTTATATAAGACTCTACCTCTCAGGTAGTTGTCACTTCATTGTATCAACTTCATATTCCCTCTACTACCTGCGGTCGACTGGAGTGGGTCCCTGAAAATCCTGTCTCCCGTGCTCCTACCGACCAGCAGATGGCTCAGCTTAAGGAGTCGCTCGACCAGACTAGAGTAAAAATCCCTCTTCGTAACTCTAGTGGTGGTGAGTTTGACTTCCTTTCAGAAGCTGAAAGACTCGAGGCAATAAGAGCTGAAGAAAAGCTAGAGCTTCAGAAGAAGCAAACTGAGGACAGCCTAAAGCTAGCCAAGTCACTAGCTGAAAAGGTTCTTCCAAAGAGAAAGTCCAAAAAGAAGGTGAATGCTGAGCACGAGAAAAATCTGAAGCTGGCTGAGCTGGACAAGTGCTGGAATGAAGCAAAGCTGAAAAGAGAATCAGTCATCACCCGATCAAGAGCGTCAGCATCAGCGAAGATCCAAAGACGATGGAACTCTTCTCTCGATGCTCATCACCAAGGAGAATCTCGATGCCATCATCGAGTACCCTTCCTACCTTGGCCATTATAGATACAGCGAATGGCTGGAGATCAGACAAGCCATTCAGCGATCCAAGTCTAGACATAAGCCGATTATCGAAGACATCATCAATGATCTCATCAAAAGGATGTCCAGGTTTGTCGCAGTCCCTGACATGCCATCTCTGAAGAAGGGGGAAGGAAGAAAGGACTCTCCAGTCCTAATGATGGACCATCCCTGAGGAACGAACATGAAACAAGGTTCTCCTTCGATAAAGTTCTAAAGGAATACAAGAGTATAGACATCTCTATGTTGAATCTTGATCTGCCAGAGAAGGGTCCGCACTTCAAACCTGAGTTAGGAATTATATTCCTTGATTATGAATGTGAAGTAAGATTTCGGAGAATGTCTGGGTTACATCTATGCCCGATGGGACATCTGGTTTATCTTGTGTTCTGGATAGATGATAACTTGCAAGAAAAAGCGGTGGACCGAAAGATACAAAGAGAATTTCTATGTTGAAAGAAGCTTGGAGAAGATGTACTTAGCTACATTAATCAAAACATCTGAGGACTAGTTTATTTTTCTTTGTAATATTGTCAACATTTTGTAATCTACTTACTATGTCTACTTTCAGGGATTAATCTTATATTCTGTAAGTTTTAGACATGTACTGAACATCTTGTAATATTTTCACTGAATATAATATAAGTGTTTTTGTGCATCACTGAAAAAGATCCTTGAAATAAGTAATAGGGACACAAGTCTATGAGTTCCAGTGTTACTTTTCACATTCACTGACAATCTATAAGTCAGTGAATAAGCTTTCAGTTTCAGTTTCATTCTTGTAACTTCTCTTAAATATAACTTAAGAAAATTCTCCAAGTAAAGGATGACTCACTAACAAATATCCAAAATAGTTAAAAGGGACATGAACTTTATATGTTACTTTTCCTTACTATTATTTAATAAGAGAACTTTCTTTATGTTGTCTTGTTATCATCAAATAGAGGGAGATTGTTGATCATCTCTCTCATTTGATTTGATGATAATCCCTTTTACCCTATGCGAAGTATTTATGTTTCTTTTTCAGTTCGAGCGATCATCACTGAGTCTGTTCAGTGATCGCTGAAGAACTTATATTGTAAATCCAATCAATGACAGCATACTTCAAGAAGACAAGACTCACACCAAATAACCTTCAGTGAAAGTCGAAGACTGAAACTGAAGATTAGAGACTGGCGAGTACGTGATCTAAAGCGGTATTAAGTGATTACAACCTTGTCTACATATGTGTGAAGACTGCCCAAGCCTTAGCGAAAGCTGAAGAGACCTTTAGGTTATTCCAACATTCAGCGATCAAAAGATGCTTGTTGAGCATGATTGTTTTTGTCTTGTCCTTACACACACAAAGGACAAACCCATACTCTTTTTAAACATTAGTACAGTACGAAGCCGATTAGTTGACTCTATTACCCGCCAACTTTATGAAAGGATGTTTGCTCATGAATAGGCTTTTGTACTATTCACTGTAGCAAAGGACAAGCCTTCCCCTTAAGGCTTGACACGCGTTTTAACCCTACCATGTTGCATTAAATGTCCATTTAATGCAATGTGTATAAATAGATGTGTTTTATCTCCATGCAGAAATACACTCTTAACCCTCATTTTGAACTTACTTACACTTAAGTAAAAGAACACATACATCTAAGAACAAATACGCTCATCTTCAAGAGCAAGTTAGAATCTCTTTGTTGTATTCTAAACAAGTTCTTTCCCAGATAGAACTTACTTTCTTCTACTTCTTTAACAGTAAATCTTTTCTTTATTTGCTAAGAATTAGTGTGTAACCTTATATTGTTTAGATAGGTTTTGTCTACCTTATCTTTCCGCAAACAATCTTGTAAAATCTGTATTGATCCTTTCTTACCAATATATATATTTTAAATTTAAAAATTCTGTGTTTGTATTCACCTCCCCCCCCCCCTTCTACAAACTGTTATACACATCTTGTAGACCCTAACGGGACCAACAATAATTGTGACTTGTTCTTCACAATTAAGGATTCTAATCATTGTACATTTGTTTGTTAAGCACTATGCGCAATGAGTCATTTTGTTTAGCGTTTGAACTTGTTTCTTCGTATTTCTACACAGATACATTCAATATGTTAGTTTCTGAACAACTCAGTTCAAAACATGTTCTTCATATGATTTCTGGATAAATCAATTAATGACACATTCTTCGTTTTTATTCGATTTTTAACGTATATATTTCTGGAAGTGCAAGAAATTTTTCTGAGTGCTAAGAATAGAAGTTTCAATGGTCAATCCAGAACTAGAAAGACCTATGTTAAACCCCATAACTCATAATGTAAAAGTAATGAAAAACAATAAGTGATGAAGAACCAGAAGATCGATGAAGACATCAAAGCAGTATCGGCTAAGTCTAGAGTACAACCAGAGGACCGATGAACAATCTGGGATGCGATGGAAAGAACATCCTCATCGATCCTCTGGTCATCAACACTTGGTGAATTCTCCAGCAAATCGTCCAGAAGCATACAATGAAGATCTAAAGATAAGGATGATTCATCACACCATGAATGACAGCTGGAGATGACATGTCAACAGCTATATTTCTARTTTATCTTTAATACTAAAGTTTATCCATAGAATAGATAAACATTATCTGTTAATAGAAGATTAGCTAAAATGTCTCATTAGATAGTTATCTTCTTATTAGCTGATTAGTATAAATAGGTGATTAGACCTATTGTAAAAAGAGTCGCTTTTACGAGTCGCTTGAATAACTTTAAGTTCTTCTTATAATAAGAGTGAAACCTTTGAAGCTCAAGACTGTTCTTAATTGTTCTTAATCTCCTCTTGAGCATTCATAACTTTCTTCATTAAAACACTATAATTTGGTTATTCTTAACTAGATTATTAGTGTTATTGAGAGATCTGGGATCAACAATTGGTATCAGAGTCTATTGATTGATTTCCCAATCAAAACGATCATTCAAAAACCTCTCAAATTTTGATCTTCTTTCTCGTCAAAAAAATTACATCTTCTTCTTCAACATTCTCAATGGCCAACTGGAATTCTGCTTATAATGTTGGCTCCCTCACAAAGCCTCCAASTCTTCAAHGAGAGGAATATCCACAATGGAAGATCAGAATGGTGAATTTTCTGGAAGGAATGGACAGGAATCTTCTACGATCTATACTAGAGGGTCCCTACATTTCACAAACTCTAGTCCTAAGAGTTCCAGGAACAAACACCACAGCTGAAATTCCAGCCTACTACATGCCCAAAGATGAAAGAAATTGGGACGAAGATGACAAGGAAAGAGTTGAAACTAACAAAAAGGCCAAAAGGTTGATAATCATGGCCCTACCCAACGAAATCTTCCAATCCCTTGATACATGTTCCACAGCCAAGGAACTATGGGATGAACTAGCAAGCCAACTAGAAGGAGGAGCAAAAACAAAGAAAAATCATAGAGCACAATGTCTCAACGAATACACAAATTTCAAAGCCCTCCCTGATGAACCCATACAAATGACTTACGATCGCTTCAACACATTGATAAATCAATGTCGAAGAAACGATATCATCAGAACTAAGGAAGAAAACAACGTTTTAATCCTAAAAAGTCTAGGCGATGAATGGACTCAGCTATCTATGTCCCTACAAGCAAACCAGGACCTAGATGGTTGGTCTCTTCATGACTTGTATGGAACACTTGCAGCACAAGAGAGCAACATTATGAAGAAAAAGATATCCATTGGTGGACCTCTTGCTCTTGCTGCCGATGAAAAGGAAAAATCAAGGACATCTGCCAAAGAACATAAGAAGAAAGGCAATAAAGCATTGATGGTAGAATCAGAATCTGAAGAGGAAACTTCTGAATCAGATGATGAGATTAAAGCTTTTKCCAAATCATTGGCCTTGATTACAAAACAGTTCCAAAAGAAGTTCATCAGAAAACCCTATGAGCGAAAAGGGTTCAAAAGGGAAAGGTACCAGTCATCATATGATAAAAAGCCATCCAAATTTCATCAAAGGGACGAAAGAAGAGAAGAAAGGAAAGAGGACAAGGATGGAAGGAAAAATGACCTTCGATGCTTCAGGTGCGGAAAACTTGGTCATTTTTTCAAAGAATGCAAAGGACGATTGATCAAGGATGCTGACTACTATGAAAATAAATACAAGTATAATTCTAGAGAGCGAAGCTTGATGGCCGAAAAAGAAAATTGGGTGTCCGATTCTTCATCAGACGATGAAGACAAAGCACTCATCTGTCTAATGGCCACGTCCAATGCAGAATCCTCCTCCAACTCTGATGACCAGGTATGTGAGTCTTTCTCAAATAAAACCAACTCTGTTCCATCAGAACTAGAGTTAAGGGTAATCAAACTTTCAGAAGATTTCTTGAACTTAAAAGAAAATTTAAGTTTTGAAAAATCTGAAAAAATAAAAGCGGAAAAAGAAGCAAGTTTCTACAAAAGAGAGACTGATCTTCTAACCGAAGAAAAAGTTGAACTAGCAAAGGAAAAGACTCGCATAAGCACCCTTAAGAAATCAGAAGAAGATAAACTTCTGGAATTAAACAAGCGAATAACTAAGGACCTAGAAAAGAAAGCTAAGGCCTTAAAGGAATCTGAAGCAGAGAGACTAAATTCAGTCGCTCTTAAATATTTCTTTCAAAAAGAGCGGGAAATTCTTCACCAGATGCTTCAAACCAATGAACTTCTGATGAAAAAGTATAAAGATGCCCAAGAAGTTTTTGAAAAAGTAAACGGTCAAAATGATACTCAAGGGATTGGATTCAATGAATTGGATTCCTTCATCGAATCAAAGAAATCCACCCTTGAGTCCACCTTCAAACTTGGATGCATTCAAAAACCCGACTTTACTCCAAAACCAAAAGAAAATTTCAAAAGAGTTAAAGTCGATGGAAAAACTGTCGTTTCAAGACAGGATTTTGATAATGTGGTATACGAGAAAAGTACATGTAAGAATTCTGATGAAAGAAATGACATTTCTAAACCAGAGATTGTTGAAAACCCTATTGTAAAACCAGAATCTCTGCTTGTC
>NC_037544.1:24839468-24845640 GCF_001531365.2 Cynara cardunculus var. scolymus | reverse complement strand
CATCACTTAAGGGGGAGCAAACTTTTTCACCTTCATTTTTTATATATGCATTTTTCAACCAGAGCCTCTGGTGCTACTATCCAGAACCTCTAGCCACTACAAATGCTACATATATGTATTTAACCAGATCTCCTCTGGTTCTATATAATGGATTTCCAATGTTTATCTAGAACCTCTGATTTGAAATCCAAGGCTTCTATAACATAAAATCCAACACTACATCCATGAACTTCTTCACAGATGTCAAACCAACACTCCTCTGGTTCCCCCCTCCCCAATAGGTCATGACCAACCAGAGCTCCTCAGGTTCCATGACAATAATTTTTATACAAAAACTCATCTTAATTGAAACTCATTTTTCATAGATTATACAAAATTGCAGCCTTTGTGACTAAAAACTATACCTCATAAGTTTTTAGAAGATCAAAACTTCGTAATTAGTATTAATCTTACAATTAGATGGGATTTTTAAATATAAATTACTTTTGGGGTTGCGTATTCATCAAGTTATTATTTTGAATATTGTTTTATTCAAATAATTTCTAACGTCATCAAAACCACACGCCTGACATCTTCAATAGCCTGTTCCCCACATACCCTTTTAAACCTTCCTCCTCCCTTACCCCGTCTTGACACGTGTCCTACTATATTAAATGCACGTACTATCAAAACGGCTCACGTTACTCAAATCAAATCATCACAAACCGAACCGCCAAAACTTTTCATGATTATTATATTTTAATAATCAAGAAATGTTTCCCTTCCTCTTCCCCCCCCCCACTACCCCAACCCTTCCCCATCTTCCCGCCTATAAATACCTTTCATCTTCCTCCATTTTTCTTTTACGCTTCCATAAACCTGCAACTAAACTCTACCGAAATACAAACCAGCACCCTTCCCAAACCTACAACAATGGCATCATCCGCATCTCATGAATCAAACAATAATGATAGCAGAATACAGTCTACAGGAGCTGACAGTCGTGTTATCATCTTTCTACCAATGCGGCCAAATAATCACGCTCTCGAACTCAAAACTACTTTGTTTGATGATCGTTTTGCCATTATTGTTGAATACTTCAAACACAACATTCTTCTTCCTGCTCTCACCCTTGCCGATCCAGCCGTACCCATAAAGTACGTTCAACAGTATTGGCAAACCTGTGAGTTTGATGAAGAAAGCCACGGCATTATGGGGGACATAGACGCCCCTAACGATATGATTTGCTCCATTAAAATATCACGGGCCAAGGTTTACCGGATACTGTGCATTCCCACACGCAGGGAACTTGGAATTACGTAATTTGACGAACCACCAACCACCGAAGACATTCTCCGGTTCGTAAAGATGCTAGGTTACAACTGTGACCTACGCACCATCTCCAATTTCAAGCGTCAATGCCTTCCACCGATGTGGAATATGTTCTTCTCCCTTCTGAACAGAGCCCTTACATGCAAACTGGGCTCCTTGGACCAAGGAAGTATAAGTATCATGACAATAATGTACGGGTTGTTCTTCAATTTGAACCTCGACTACGCCTTCCTCATCTATAACGAAATACTTTCGGCGGTAGTCAAGAAGTCGAAACTCCAGGCTGCTGGTAAGCCTCTCCCTGCGGTTCTCTTTCCGCGCTTCATCGCTCTTTTCGTCAGGGACGGAATGAGGAAGAATCTCCTACCAGCAGCGGAGCCATTCACGCTAGTATATAAGATGCATGGTCATCGACCAACCCTTTCAAAGGAGGGCTATACCATCAACCGTACTCTTCCACGGGCTATGCTCAATGTCATACCATTGACATCTGAGATACGCCAGAACTATGAACGTTTCATGATGTCCCATGAGCCAAGGGCAGCTACCCCGGAGCACCTAGAGCCGTCCCCTGCGTCAAGCGAGGGCGCACATGAGTCATCATCATCGGATGATGAAAATGATGATGATGATGCTACTCAACGTGCCACCCTCGGCCCTACTCAAATAAACTCTCCACCCACTTCCCAAAGGGAAACCATATCCTCTACCCTAAGCGATCAAAGCCAAAGGGGTATTGAACAAGGACGACCCAGTCCAATCCCTACCCAAACCAGCCATCCAGAGGCCATTCATCGGGTCTCTGGAGATGAATCAGCTGAGGAACCTCATATACCATCACCCCTCTCCCAACAGAGAGGTGATGAAGAAATAAGAGCTCCATCACCTTAGGGCTCGCCACATCCCATCACACACACAAAAGCATGTGTTGCTTCTGACGTTGAACCCCATGATCGTTCAGAGCCATCTCCCCTTCCTGCACCACCTCCTTCGATATTTGATCTACCGAAGGGGACACACATTCGTTTCACTTATTCGGCCTCTGAAGCTGAGGAAGAGGAAGCAGATGTCACAACATCGCGAGATAGCTCCTCTCTTGAGGACTATCAAGGACACGATGGAAGTCCTTCAAGACCCACCTTCTCACAAGGTCAAGAAGGCGCCTCAGGAGCAGAGGCACAACCTGCAACACCGTTGCTGCAGGGGTTACCCCACTTGCTGATCTGGTCATAAAGGCTGAGTTCCAAGCCTTTGTCGATACAGTGATGCGGTCCTTGGAAGACCTTAAACTCATCATGCAAGGGATTGTCGACAACCAACCCTCCACCTCTACCTCTGACATTCAACAATCTCTTGCAATCTTACAACACCACCTCACCCAAATCGAAACCCAAACACAGACCAACACCACCCGCTTACAAATGCTCCAACAAACCGTCACCCAACACCATAACACCACTTCCTCCCTAGCCACCCAACGAAACCAAGTCATCATCCAATCCATCGCCACCCTCACGGCCCAGGCAACTGAGGCCGATGAGAACCTCACCTACATAATCACCCAACTTCAAACCATCCTCCGCAACCTTCACTCCCTATCCACAACCATCCCCCCCAAGTCCATCACCAAACACCACAATCATCCACCACATCTATCGATGATTCCATAGCCAATCTCACCAACCAAATGGCCTCCATCCAAGACACCCTCACCTAAATACCCGCCACTATACTTGCCCAAATACCCCAACCCACTTCTCAACCACCATCTTCCTCTACAGGCCCATCCTTCGATGAAGCCTTCTCCACTTTCACTGTAGAGGTGAGAGACCTAATAACCAACCTTCCCATTCCCCCATACACATCCACCTCTGACATGCCACCACCAACTTCATCCTCCACGACCGAGTTTGCCACACGAGCGGACTTGCAAGCTTTGTCGAGGGCACTGGTCTCATCTTTTAACGAGATCAGTGCAAAATTTGTTCATCAGGCCATTCGTCCAACAATGGTTCTCTCCCAAAACCTGGCCGATGAACAACGGCGCACAATTTCCCTCCTACAAACAATGGAGGCGAGTCAACGGCAGACCGCCCTGAAGGAATACCTCGCTACCTTCAGGAAGGAAAAGAAGAAGAAGAGGCCAAGAGCCTCTTGCTCAAGCAGCCGCCCGCACAAGAAGCCTAGGCATGACGACCAAGACCCCGATGATCAAGGTCTTGGACCTCATGAGGGGGAGACACAGGTCGCGGCTGCACAATAAACCGAATCCGCTGCACCATTATCACCATCACCTCAACCACCACCATCACCAGAAGTAACCCAAGAAAGAGAACCAGAGGCTCTGCCCTCTGAAGATGTAAATATACAAGTTCCCTTCGCTAAAACCCAAGAGCCCATCGTGTTAAGCTCTTCAACCGATGAAGAACCTACTACCCCACCAACACAACTAAACCAACCTCTTCCTTCAACACCCACATCAAACCTACCCTTAACCCCTTCACCAACACCATGCACCACTCAACCATTCAACTTATCCATGCAACCTGAACCAATGACACTACAACCTTTATCACCCCAACAACCACAATCTCCTACCGAATCCCATGCACCAGAAACCACTCAAACTGAACCAAATGAACCCCAATCAACCCAACCTGAACCAACACCAACCCATACACAACCCTTAACCCATCAATCTGCGGTGCATGCGGATGCTCCCTCTTCCTCAAGGCAACCTCCTCAGAGCTTGGTTAACGAAATAATACAGAGCATGGAGTCAATAAGGAGACGTCCTGATTTGTCGCCCAGGGAACCAATTTTGTTAGAAAATATTCATCAATATCTTTACCAAGACCGCGATGATAGTTTGACTATCAACCCTCCAATCTTATCGCCTAGGTCCATGGACCTCCTACACCATAGATTCATTAGACAGACCACTCAAGCACCCGAGGTTGTCTTTTTGAATGATGGGATAAGGAGGGTCATTGATCTGAAAATAAAGACATTTGCCAATCGAGCCATCTGATACGTCGAGTTTACTGTGGAGAGAGCACGTGGGTTAGTTTGCGTCTTCAACGAGAATGACCTCATCAACCTCAACCCATATGACTTGATCGAATTATATACATATACGGCTCAGAGGCAAGACCACGGCATCAGATATGGAATAGCAAACCAAGCAGTGGTAAAAACGATGGAAACCCTGGTAAACCACAGAGCCAAGAGCGATTTTGAAATAGCTCTTCGGCTAGGCCTTGAAAGGCTTTCCTGCGCTCCTCCAAACGATGACTTCCAAGGCTTGCAGGAGATACGATCTGCTTCAGTTATAACTCAACCCGAACTTGGACTTGTTTACAAGAATGAGTTCGAGATCAAAAAATTCTTCAGACTGACTGAGGCCTTCAAGTATTCAACAGATACACTTGAATGGTTTCAAAAAGTCATTCGAGAAAGACTGGGCAGACATTATGTGCCAAGAAAAGAAGGGAGTCGACTCATTCACGAGATATCGACAGTCATCGCATATCGAAGACTACTCCTACGCTTCAGAGAAATATATTCAGGTAGCTCGTGATGACTTAATTTTTTTTTGCCTTGATGTATTTTGATTTCAGTTTTCTAAGAATTTCATCGTCCAATGAAAATTTGGAAATTGATGCCTTTCTATTAGATTAGTCTATGTTCATCACAAATGTCTTTAGACTAGCATATGTTTGTTATTTCATTACTTAGGGGGASATTGTTAAACCCCATAACTCATAATGTAAAAAGTAATGAAAAACAATAAGTGATGAAGAACCAGAAGACCGATGAAGACATCAAGGCAGTATCGGCTAAGTCTAGAGTACAACCAGAGGACCGATGGAGAATTTGGGATGCGATAGAAAGAACATCCTCATCGATCCTCTGGTCATCAACACTTGGTGAATTCTCCAGCAAATCGTCCAGAAGCATACAATGAAGATCTAAAGATAAGGATGATTCATCACACTATGAATGACAGCTGGAGATGACATGTCAACAGCTAGATTTCTAATTTATATTTAATACTAAAGTTTATCCATAGAATAGATAAACGTTATCTGTTAATAGAAGATTAGCTAAAATGTCTTATTAGATAGTTATCTTCTTATTAGTTGATTAGTATAAATAGGTGATTAGAGCTATTGTAAAAAGAGTCGCTTTTACGAGTCGCTTGAATAGCTTTACGTTCTTCTTATAATAAGAGTGAAACCTTTGAAGCTCAAGACTGTTCTTAATTGTTCTTAATCTCCTCTTGAACATTCATAACTTTCTTCGTTAAAACACTATAATTTGGTTATTCTTAACTAGATTATTAGTGTTATTGAGAGATCTGGGATAAACAACCTACCCATGAAACACATCCCTAGGTTAGACATATTTTGAAAGGGAGTGTTTGAGGTAAAATGTTGAGAGATTGAGTAAGTGAGCTAAAAGAGTATGGTGATGTGTGACAAGACTCAAAAGAAATATATATAGTTCTTTTTAAACCGATACAGTTAACCGGGTTGCCATATAATCTATTCATTCTCGTTCTTTGGAGATGAATATTAAAATAGACATGGACCAGTGTTGACTACGCGTGTCACCCCACCTAGCTACTCAAGTATCTCACAAAAGGTATTTGTTTCATAAATCACAAAGAATTAGCACATAATATATGTATTCTTCATTTGGAAGTTTTGGATATTGAAACAACAAGACGCATCTCCGGTTTTTGAACTTTATGCTTTGCATATTTAGTCTATTTTGAGCCAAATATATACTTAAATGATGAATTTCTTTAACACTTACATGAGTCTTTGTGATTCCAATTGCATATTTGTGTGATATT
>NC_037544.1:24834613-24839368 GCF_001531365.2 Cynara cardunculus var. scolymus | reverse complement strand
ATACAGAAGACATGCTGCAGAACCTCTGTGAGACACGACAGAGGTTATGTCGTCTTTGACTTGAAGCAACGTTTATGTAGAGGACCAGTTTACAGAACCTCTGTGAGACACGACAGAGGTTCTGTCACTTGAGACGAACGCTTGAGCATCTTCTGCTGTTGGTCCWCTGTGGTCTTCTGTGACAGATCATCTTCTGTCAAAACTCGCAGTTTACTTTTTCTATACTTTTACATTTAAGGAAATGAGAGCTAACATTGGCTTTGGTACCAATTGTAGGAACCCAAATTCCTCTTAAGTATCAATAAGCACAGTAAAACATAGTTTGAGTGGAAGCAAGAACTGTGCAATTGAAAATGGTTAACAGATTTACTCAAGAAATGATACTAATGGAAAACAAGCTTGAATAAGTCGGATGCTTTATTAGATTTAGAGTAAAACAATAATCTCTCAATCTAATAGTATTCTCTCAAGAATTCTCTATATAGGAGCGTAGCCGAATTCAGCAATCTTTCGGGTAATTTAACCTAAAGATGACGGCTCCTTTTATACGTCCATGCAACACAAAATCTTCTAATTTCTAGGTTTTAAAATCTGACTTCTTGTTCAGCGTCCTCAGCCTTCACGTTTCTTGGAAAGTGGAACGACTTGTGTGTACGTGGCCGATTCTATTTAGAGTCTTGGAGATAAGTCAGAACAACTTATGCGCAAACCATGGAAGTAGGAGACTTAGAGGCTATGTGTGTATTGTGCAGAGGCTCTGTGTCTTGAATGTAGCTATGCATCAAGTACTTATGCTTTTCGATGCTTAAGTCTTGATCTTCCTCTGGGTTGAGTACATGCTCTGTATGTGAGACAGTTAGCTCTTTGAGTAAGAGCTCTGTCTCTTAGTATCTTCAGCATAAGAACTCTTGGTCCAGACTGTTTCAATCGACTAAGTCCTAAAAGACTAGAGTAAGAGACTTCTTATTTACACTTTTACAAGTGGGGTTCTAACAGATTTAAAAGAGTACTTTCTTCTACACTTTCAGTATCTCATTATGAGCACATTTTTCACCAGCCAGATTTTTATAAGGTCTTACATTCCTAGCTTTTGCAACACATCTATAATTCTTAGTTTTTATACACATATATAATTAAAAAATAAAAATCTGTTGTGTGTATTTAACACACCCTTCTACAACCACTTCCAATATTAGTCATCATCCATTTAGGACCAATAACAATGTATCTGCATTTTGAATTTGTGTTTTTCAATGATAAAATTTATGAGAATTTGTTGTTTGGATTTGTGTTTTTCTAAATATTTTATGTTGGATTTGTGAAAATGGCTAGTGTTGGTCTTGAGTGTGGTTGATGTTGGTAAGTGGTGGTGAGTGGTGAATATTCTTTTTATTGACAAATGTCCCCATGAAGATGGGTAAAATGACAGATCTGCCTTCATATGAGGGGCAAGTGCACCCACTTAAAAAGATATAAAATAGTTTGTTTGTTTGGTTTTTCATTAAGTCATTGATAAAATTGTGTGTGTGGATTAATCTGTCTGTACAGATTGATAACTTTTTTTTGTTTGGAAGAGTTTTTTCGTAGATGGAAGAAACATATTTTTTAATTGGGAGAGACATGTATGAAAAAGACTTGACTTTCTGCATAGAACTCCCCTAAAAGCTTATTGAATAGACCACTTTCTATATCATTAACTCACTACTTATAAGCAGTCATGTATAGTTGACTGAATCAAAAAGTGAGTCTCATTAAGCTACTAACCAACATGCCCTAAGTTAACGATGTTAACTAGAGAGACCCCAATGTTATAAAAAGAAAGAATAAATTGGAACCACCACGGTGTAAACAATGTGTTTGAGGGACGATTTCTAGATTTGGAGTAAAGTTCAGTGTTATAAATAGGAAAAGTACGTTAGACGACCACATGGATACCAAGTTTATCATTCACTTTGTTGTGACCCTTTCGTGAACGAATATTAATGTCAACGAATGCAATAAGATAAAGATGTTACCGATCAAAATAAGCACGAAATAAAAAAAACTTTATTATATCAATTAAGAGAAAGAAATCCAAATATCTTAAATAAAAAATAAACCAAACTATTTATATTTGAATACATTTTAGCTTTAATATATATATATATATATATATAGCGACTTTGATTCTATTTCACAAATAAATGTTGGAATTATTTTTAAACGAATCAAATTATGAGACCGTGTGGCAGACTTGTGATTATATAATATCAAGTGGTGCAAAAAGGTTTTCCATTGCCACCCAGACTCTAACATCATCTTCTGTCACCACTTTTCCACCCTATAAATTCAACCCTACCCTCAGCCTCTCTCATATCCCTCACACAAAAACATGTCTACTATCGTCTATCGACAAGCTTCCCAACCTTCCATGGACTCCTCTCATGTCGTAGAGGCAACAACCATGCGACTCAAACTGGTTTCACCCAAATCTTGCAACCAAAAAACCCTTTTTGGAGGTTGGAGTTTTCTCCAATCTCCTTCATCCCAGAAACCCGTAGAGGATTCTTATATAGATGCCACATATCTTCATAACCAATCTTTGAAGCTGAGCCAGAAAAGCCTCGAACTTTGTACTGAAAGATTAGGTAGTGAATCAGGCAGTGATACAAGTGAGGACGATGCCATATTCACCTCCCCAGCATCGAGTTTATCTGTCAAAAGGGGCCGAAGAGAACCGGTGGAGTCGAAGAAGGTGTCTTCGCGAAGCTTTCCACCTCCATTGACGACGATGAGTGGGTCTAAACCGTTTCAAGTTAGGCCACACCGTGAAGGAGGGAGGCTAATAATTGAAGCCATGGAGACATCATTGGGAACCAGTTGTTTACGAGCCGAAAGGAGCCATGGTCGACTTCGGTTGACGTGTTGGAAGAGCGAAGAAGGTGATTGCGATACGAAAGGTCAAGAAAATGACATGAACGATGTAGAGAAGAGTGAGGGGGAGATGGAAAGAAATGTCGTAGTTGAAAATTTTCAAAGGCTAAGAAGGTGCAACGAAGATGAGCATGGAGACAAAGGAATATGCTGTCATTGGGAGCCAGCTTCCTGTTGGGTCGCTACTTCTTAGATCTATCGAAATCATTAAACTTACCATCAAACTTAACCGCTTTTTACTCTTTTTAGCAAGAGAACGTCATCGTTGTAACAAAAAAAATAGGATATATATATATTGACTTGCATGCTTTTCCAGAATGAAATAACAGTGGGTTTGGAAGGATATATTTACTCAAGTTTCGATCTTTTTTACCATGATCCCAATTTTCAAACCCCATGTGCTTAATTAATAGCAAGGTGGTTGAAAGAAATGAGTTGATGACCAAGATACAATCTTTTGAGGATTCTAAAGATTGATGCTTTATGGGTCGTTTTCACTCTCTTCAATGGGAGGGAGAGTGGTCGGAAATCGGGTATGATTGTAGGGTAAACGTACAAGGTGATTTGGTTTTCCAATTTAGGTATCGATTAGGACCCTACACGAGTTGAAAAACGAGTCAAGTTTATACCAAGTATCGTACTTTGAATAGATATAAACGTAAATGAGTTCACATCATCCAAGATTTCAGGATCCAAATTCATTGATTGACGTAAGGATCGTAATATTTCATTTTCAAAACATTTTGAATGGGGTAAACCGTCCTTGACTGCCGGTTGGAGAGAACTAAGACCAGTTTTTCAAGCCACTTGCTGAACTTTTTTCCCTTTAACCCGTATTATATATATATATATATATAGAGGAGCGTTCAAATAAAAACTTGACCCATTTGTGTAAACTGTGTAAACCAATCTCATCCATTCATTTTTTGATCAATGGCTAAGATTACATTACTTTATTTTAGGAAATTAAAAATTAAAAAATAATTAATATTTATTTTATTTCATCAATAAGGATAGAATCGGTAAACAAATTTAATTCATAGTATTTTTTATTCAAGGCAACCATATCAGGTAAATTATATTATTAATGAAATTGATTCACTTTGTGAAGTATTATACTATTTTAATGTTAACATTTTTTAAAATAATATCCATCAATAAGTTATATCAAAATCAAAACACAACATATTCACTAATGTATAATGAATAATTTCATAAAAAATTAAAATAAATTATCATATTTCGTTTTTCTTAATTTACTTGTAGACGGATTCGTTACATTTTAGTTAATGAAAATTTTTCATTGTTTAATGCGCTTATTAAATTTTATTATTATGCAATATCTAGTTTCATTATCCTCATTTGATATTGAATCTCATCCATTTTTTGCAATGATGAATCGATTTTGTCTATGCACCTGTTTCATTTACCATTTCATCAACTTAACCATTCACBTACAACATCATTGTTCATGTCTTAAAGCGGTTCATGATTAACTGTTCAATTACATTATGAACCCGTTTTATTATCATTAACACGTTACATCCATTGAACGGACCCCCTACGTAATTCTACAACGTGGTTGGCCATGAAACGAGTTCAACGGTCATTAACCAATTGTAAATGAACTCGTTTCATTGTCAAGTATCCGAATAAACGGATCATCATCACACACAATGCAACATGRATCAYCATGAAACTTGAAAATGAATATGTTTCATCATCATGAAACGAGTGCATGAACATGTTTCATCATAAATAAAAAAAGCCAATAAACCATATATTAATGAAACCGTCTCATATGAACATTAATTGCATAGAGAATAAAATATATTATGCACC
>NC_037544.1:24831389-24834593 GCF_001531365.2 Cynara cardunculus var. scolymus | reverse complement strand
AATATACATTAAAACTTGAACATGAATATGTTTCATCATCATGACCTGGAAGTACATGAACATGTACAATATAAATAAAAGAAGCAAATAAAACATTTTWTAATGAAACMTTMTRATATGAAYATTAATTGCATAAAGAATGAAATATATTATGCACCTGTTTCATTATGATGAAACCTTTTCATTATGCATTTAATATAATATGCAACCGTTTCTTCGTAATGAAACATTTTCATATGAACATTAATATATTATGCTATGGTAATATGAAACMTTTTCATTTTAAAACMTTTTCATATGAAACAGGTTYATAACCGGTAATTTTTGATACAATGAACCTCAAATCATTCATTCATTACATAACAAGATAAAATCTTCATGAATGTTTCCAGCTTCATTGAATAAAAAAAATCAATTTTTAATATTATAAAATATTAAAATCTTTAAATCATTCCATTTATATAATTTTCATTATTAAATTTCCTTATTTAATATTTCTTAATAACTTCCTTATTTATGAAAAAAAATAATGAAAATGACCAAAATGACCTTATTGATTAAATTTAATTAAAAAAGAATGGAATTTTCCTATTGGTCGATTTTAGTTTACACGGTTTTTTAGAATGACATGGTTTTCATTTGAACCTACCCCTATATATATATATATATATATATATATATTAAAGAGGCCTAATCAAATGAGAACTAAATAGTTTGTGGTAATTGTGAGGTCTAATATAAGCCAATCATTTTAGATAATTAATGTTATTTACTAAAATAAGCCAAAGAGTAAATTAGTAAATTGTGTTGATTATTCAACTTACTTTAATTAGTTTAATATTTTAATTTATTTTTATTAGTTTAATTATTTTAATATATGTATATATATATATACACACATACGGACACACATGGACCAAATCCGGTGGTCTTCTCCAGCACCCACCACAACTTCGGTGACCTCCTCTGGTCATCTTGTCTGACCAAGACGCTGTATACGATGATCAACCACTAAACACCCACCTACGACACAGTTGGTATCACAGTGGTACCACAATTGGTATCACAGCGGTACCACAAATGGTATCATAGTGGTCTCAAAGTTTACCTGATGTGTTTTGGGTATCACATTGTATGTATTTTAGGTATCACATTGTATGTATTTTGAGTATCACATAGTGTAATTTGATGTATTTTGGGTATCACATGGTCTTCGTTGGAGGCCAGAGTTAAGAGAGAGAGAGAGAGAGAGAGAGGAGAGATAAAAAATTTAAAATATCTAAAATGTCCTTTAATTATAATTTAAGTCAAATTACCAAAAATATTAGTTTTCTAATTTATCCATTAATTTGTGGTTGAAATTAGATTTCATAGTTATCACAAACTAATCAGTTCTTCCTTGAATGAAACTCTCTCTCTCTCTCTCTCTATATATATATATATATATATATATATAGAGAGAGAGAGAGAGATAGAGAGAAAGAGAGAGAGAGGTATTTTAAATGAGGAAAATGAGTTGAGACTTTTCCTCAGGTCTAAAAGAAAACTCTGAACATTAACTCTGAAACACAAGAATTCAAAGTTCTATTGTTAGGCTGGAAAATAACTCTAACCTTAACTCTGAATAAGAGGAATTCAGAGTTGTCTTCTACGTCTAGAAAGTATCTATGAGCATAACTCTGAGTCATAAGAATTCTGTCTTCTTATAACTCTGAAAGATAAAAACAGTTATACTCAAATGAAAACTAATTAAATAATAACCAACAACCCTCCGGGTTTTATTTCAAATCACCACTCTATTGAATAATCAAAATATGATATCTGATATAACAAAATCAATTGAAATATGGGCAATTTATGCCTTCGGCTATAAGCCATTACCCCTTCTCAATAACATCGTTGTTATCATTTCAATAAGAGCAATATTCCAAGTCTTCATGTCACAAAGAAATATTGACTTATTATTATCGTATCTTACGGATGTGACAACATGAGCTATAATAGTAACCACACCCACAAATGTCACCCTTATCCAAACGTACACATCTCCTTGATATGTCACCCTTATCTCATGGTACGCCTCTCCTTGATATGCCACCCTTGTTTCCTCCTCAAATCTACAGATAAATCTGTAGTTTTTGCCAATAACGACCTCAAAATAGTTTTATATCAGAAACTTTAATCTCAAGAACTCTCAAGTTCTTAAATCCACTTTTCAATCTCATCTCAGTACTTCTTTCAAAAACATATTTCTCATCTCAAAGTGTTGAAAGAAATAAAGTACCTTCCTCAATTACAATTCATCATTTGAAAGATACAGGTTACTCTTCTCATCACAAAACAATTTTGAAACTATTAAACAACAGTTTGGAAAACATTCACTTTTCATCGGACAATCCCTGGGTGATAACTTCCCCTCATCGGATAACCTTTTCTCATCGGACAACACTTGGAAAGTGAAAACATAATCACCGGTCAATACTCTGTCTGGCAATCTATCTCACCAGTCAACGCTTATAGTATCAATATTGAAATTGGACAATGCTTTGTCTGATGAGCATCCTTACCGGACAAAGCATTGATCGATAAACCTCAATTCGATCAATCTTTTAAAGTCTCAAAAACTAAACCGTTCAACCCTTTGGGTGATAAAATGCCTAATCCGCACAACTCTTTGTCCAATAAGGGTCTTCACCAGACAACACTTCATCCGGTAAAGTCCTCGCCAGATGATGCATGAAAATGCAACTCACTTCACCGGTCAAGGCATGACTGATAAAAGGCTCTCATGGGATAGCACTGTGTCTGATAACTGGCCCTTATTGGACACCATGCATTCCACACAAACACACACACACACACACACACATATATATATATATATAATTAATAGGATCGATTAACTCAGTTTTGGATATTAATCACTTACTCTGGATGATCTATTTGACAGTATTAGTGCAGCGGAAGCAATAAGAACAAGCAGAGTAATAATCAATGAAGAACAAATGACCTCATCAACCTCAATCCCTATGACGTGATAGAACTCTACACATACACGGCTCAGCGGTAGTACCACGACATTAGGTTTGGAATGGCAAACAGAGCGGTTGTAAAAACAATGGAGTCCCTGGTAAACCATCGAGCCAAGATTGATTTCGAAATTGCTCTTCGCTTAGGCATCGAAAGACTTTCCTGCGCTCCACC
>NC_037544.1:24822419-24831199 GCF_001531365.2 Cynara cardunculus var. scolymus | reverse complement strand
ACGTGCCAAGAGAAGAAGGGAGTCAACTCATCCATGAGATATCGACAGTCATCGGCTATCGAAGACTGCTTATGCGCTTCAGATAAATATATCAAGGTAGATCATGATGAGTTGTAAATTTTTTCCTTAATGTCTTTTGATTCCAGTATTGTAAGAATTTCATCATCCAATTAAAATTTAGAATTTGATGTTTTTCTATTTGATTAGCCTTTGCTCTTCACAATGGTTACTAGATTAGTTTATGTTTGTTCTTTCATTACTTAGGGGGAGATTGTTAAACCCCATAATTCATAAAGTAAAAAAGTAATGAAAAACAATAAGTGATGAAGAACCAGAAGACCGATGAAGACATCAAGGCAAAATTGGCTAAGTCTGGAGAACAATCAGAGGGTCGATGGACAACCAGGGATGCGATGGAAAGAGCATCTTCATCACCCCTCTGGTCAACAACACTTAGAGAATTCTTCAGCAATTCATCCAGAAGCATATGATGAAGATTTAAAGATAAGGATGATTCATCATACCATGAAAGACAGCTGGAGATGACAAATCAACAGCTAGACTTCGAGTTTATCTTAAATACTAAAGCTTATCCATAGTTTAGATAAACATTATTTGTTAATAGAAAATTAGCTAAATAGTCTCATTAGATAGTTATCTTCTTTTTAGCTTACTAGTATAAATAGGTGATTAGGTCTATTGTACTAAATGTCGCTTTTACGTTTTTATCATTAATAAAAGTGAAACTTTTGACGCTCAAGATTGTTCTTTATTGTTCATAAATTATTCTTGAGTGTTTATCACTTTGTTCATTAAAACACTATAATTTGGTTATTCTTAACTAGATTATTAGTGTTATTGAGAGATCTGGGATCAACACTTTCTCAAGCAGCCGTCGCTGGGATTCGCACTCAACCATGAGCCTGTCATGGTGAAAGAACTTCTTCAACAGTTCTGGTTCACTGCTGAAGTCATCAATGTCGAGGTCAAGCCTGGATGCCAAGTGGAGCAGATCAACATCACCTTCAACCGCATGGAAGTGAAGTTTTGCATCAACACTTTAAGGACGACACTTCGCCTTCCCAAAAGCCCCTACGAGAGCGAACCCACCACCGGCAAGATCATCGAGTGTCTCGATGCCATTGGCTATCAATGGCTTATGAAGAAGGACTTAAATGCTCCCATGAAGTCCTTGTCCAAGATTGAGAAGAACAGGATGTCAGTTGTCTGGCAATATTTGTTCTCTCATTTCATCCAGTGCATGGGTGGAAAAACTGGAGGTCAGGACCAGGCCTCTAGGATCACCTTAACCATAGGCATATCTGCGACTCAGCGTCGCAATATAAATTATGTTGTGGTCATTTTCGATGACCTGGTGCTCAAGCTCAACAAGCGCCAGCAAGAAAAGGTAGCGCTTTACACTAGGTTCCTTTCGATGGTGTTTGCACAAATCTTTAAAGATCATTACTCCACGGAAGGAAACCTCCAGGTTTCCAAGCTTGGATCCAGGATTCTGGATCATAAGCTGAAGGACAGTGATGTGGCGCTAACTTCTATTGTGTCCATCACTACCTCTTCTGCTCAAGTGGCTAGGGCAAGAGAAACCCCCCCCCCCCGACTCCAGCCAAGCCACCAAAACCCCTTCAAAACGACCCTCTGAACCAACTCTTGGTTCTCCTCAGAAAGCCAAGAAGTCCAAAAAGGGGACAACCACATCTCTGGCTGAAGCCTCTCAAAAGGTTTCAGCTATTGAAACTAGCCTTACCCCCAAGGCGTCTTCAGCTAACCCTCCTAGCTCTTCAGTGATTTCTCCCATCACTGTCGTATTAGTGGTACCTACCCCAACCGCCTCAGTGACCCAAATCACTGAAGGTGTGAATATTAGCACCGCCACCGCTGAACACCCACGTCTCTTCTTGACCATTTTCTCTTCTCCTCCTTCTTTAGTCTTTACACATGTCAATGATGTATCAGCAACTGTCTTCCCTGATACTGAGACACACACCACTGGACCTGAGGTTGCTCCTCTTGATGCTCCTTAGCATACGGATGTCAATCCTCTCGACGACATCTTTGCTCACACCAGTGACAATCCTTTGGATGTCATTGATGGCCCCTCAGATATTCCATCTTTCTACCCGTTCATTTCTACTAACCTTGAGCCTTTTGCTCACACTTCCTCTCTTGCAGGTCCTTCTACGCATCAGCTTGATACTGAGGGAGAGGAAGACGACGGGGGCGAGAAAGAAGATAGAGGGGATGAAGAGATTGATGATGACTATGATATGGCATCTGATATCAAACTTCTCCTCCTTGCTGTTGATTCTGTTCTCTGCAAGATAACCGAAGTCCACTAGGATATGCCCCGCCAGGCTGACCTTGATGCGAGCTTCCTCGCTATCTAGGCGGATGTTCAAGAAGTTCAGAGTCACCTCCTGACTCTCCAAAAAGTTGTTCAAGCCAACACCGACGCCATTGCTGCTCTCTCCAGCAGGGCTGACGATGCTCAGGTTATCGTCGTTCAGCAGACTGGACTTCTTCAGCAGATCCTGGATGTTGTTCGTCAACCAGCTCCAGTGATCCCACCTTCTTTCTCTACCGATGATCGCACCCTACTCTATGAGATGCGTGAGGCAACGACAACTCTAGTCGGTGCTCTGTCAAGGCTAGAGGAGGTAATGGTTCTCCAGCGTCAGCGCTTGGACGAACTCTCTGGCCAATTCTTTCAAGTATTAGCCAGAGAGGGGGAGATGAGGTCCAATGCTGGTGGATCATCTGATGCTGCTCCTGCTCCTTCTGCGGCTGTTGGTCCAGTATCAGCTACAAGTGAAGCTGAAGCTAAGGCTCCTAGAGCTGAAGCAGTTGCTGCTCCTGTAATCCCGACCACTTAAGTTGCTCCAGCTGAGGTTGTCGATGCCATCCCTAGGGATGATGCTCCTTCCATCACTGCTGCTGGTGATGATGATGATGATGAAGACGAAGATGATGATTATAATGATGATGATGACGATGATGATGATGATGATGATAAACCAACCATTCCAGACCCCGGAAGTGACCTAGATGGTGACGACGACGATGATGATGAAGATGACTTTACCATCAAGTACCAGAAGCCATCAACCGCCACCAAGGGAGTCACCCTCATGGATTCTGCATCCCAGGGGGAGCAAAGGGAAGGTGAATCTACTCAATCAAGGAACCAAGACCCCAAGTTAAAAAGCAAGGCGGTCGCTGAAGAAGGAAACTTGAATGTATTGTTCAAAATCCCTCAACAACCTGTTTTTGAAGACTCTACCTCTCAGGTAGTAGTCACTTCCTTGTATCAACTTCAGATTCCATCAACCACCTGCGGTCGACTAGAGTGGTTCCCTGATCACCCTGTCTCCAATGCTTCTACCGACCAGCAGATGACTCAGCTAAAGTCACTCGACCAGACTAGAATAAAAATCCCTCTTCGTACCTCTAGTGGTGGTGAGTTAGACTTCCTTTCTGAAGCTGAAAGACTCGACGCATTAAGGGCTGAAGCAGAGCTAGAGCTTCAGAAGAAGCAGACTGAAGACAGCTTGAAGCTAGCCAAGTCACTAGCTGCAAAGGTCCTCCCCAAGAGAAAGTCCATGAAAACGGTGAACGTTGTCCAAGCCCAGGCTAAACTTCTTTCTATTGAAGAAGCTGTGCATGAGAAGAACCTGAAGCTGGTGGAAAAGGACAAGCGATGGAGCGAAGCAAAGCTGAAGAAGATAATCAGTCCCCGCCCGATTATCATCGTTAGCATCAACGGACATTCAAAAGACGGTGGAACACTGGTCTCAGTGCTCATCACCAGGGACAATCTCGATGCCATCATCGAGTACCCTTCCTACCTTGGCCAATACGGATACAGCGAATGGATGTAGATCAGGCAAGCCATTCAGCGATCCAAGTCGAGACATAAGACAATTATCGAGGACACCATCAGTGATCTCATCAAAAGGATGTCCAGGTATGTCGCAGTCCCTAACAAGCCATCTCTGAAGAAAGGTGGGAAGAAGAAACTCAAGCTCTCTGATCCTAATGATGGACCATTCCTAAAGAACAAACATGAAACGAAGTTCTCCTTAGATGAAGTCCTGAAGGCTCATCAGAGTATAGACATTTTTATGCTGAATCTTGACTTGCCAGATAAGGGTCCTTATACACCCAATGTTGTGCATTTTAAACCTGAGTTAGGAGTTATATTCCTTGACTATGAACGTGAAGTCAGATTTTAGAGAATGTCAGAGCTACATCTATGTCCAATGGGTCATCTGGCTTACCTTTTGCTCCGGATAGATGATAGCATGCCTGGAAAAGTCATAGATCTGAAGATACGAGGGGAATTCCTACGTCGAAGAAGACTTGGTAAAGATGTACCTGGTTACATAGATCTAAGTGTTCTAGAATAGTTTCTCTTTGTAACAACAATCCACTTTTCCTTGTAAATTTTTGTACTATATCTACTTTCAGTGATCAGTCTTATAATCTGTAAGTATTAAACATGTAATGAACTGCTTGTAATATTACCAATGATAACAAAATGAGTATTTCATGTACTTCATTGAAAAAGATCCCTGAAAAAGTAATAGAGACACAAGTCTATGAGTTCTAGTGTTACTTTTTACATTCACTGACAATTTATAAGTCAGTGAATAAGCTTTCAGTTTCAGTTTCCATACTTATAATTTTCTCTTAGATATAACTTAAGGAAAATTCTCAAGCAAAGACTGACTCACTGAAAAAGATCCCAAAATAGTAAAAAGGGACATGTACTTTATATGTAATTTTTCTTTACTATTATTTGATAAGACAACCTTCTTTATGTTGTCTTGTTATCATCAAAAAGGGGGAGATTATTGATCCTCTCTCTCAGTGATTTAATGATAATCCCTTTTCACTTATACGTTGTATTTATGTTTCTGTCTTTTCAGTTCCAGCAATCATCACTGAACCTATTATATGATCATTGAATAACTTGTATTGTAATTCAATCAGAGACAACGATACTTCAAGAAGACAACACTCACACCAAAGAACCTTCAGCTAATGTCGAAAACTGAAACTGAAGATTATAGATTGGCGAGTACGTGATCTGAAGCGGTACTCAGTGATTACAAGCCCGTCTACATATGTGTGAAGACTTATCAAGCCTCAGCGAATGCTGAAGAGACCTTCAGGTTATTCCAGCATTCAGTGATCAAAGGAAGTTTGCTTAGCACGATTGTTGATGTTGGTACGGTACGGAGTCGACTAGTCGACTCTATTGTCCACCAACTTTAGGTAAGGATGGCTGCTCATGAATAGTTCTTTTTGTACAATTCACTATAACAAAGGACAAGCCTTCTTCTTAAGGCTTGACACGCACTCTAATCCTACCATTTTGCATTAAATGAACATTTAATGCACTGGGTATAAATAGAAGTGTTTCTTCTCCATGCAGAGTGTGTACAACTCAATCTCTAAACCTAATTCTTACTTTGAGCATTCTCTAGCTTAAGTAAAGGAACCTTTCTTACAGCATTTCGTTTCTTAATTTCTAAGAATCTGTGTGTAATCAAAGATTGTTTAGATTCGTTTTCTTACCTTATCTTTCCGTAAACAGTCTTGTAAAATTTGTATTGATCTTCTTTATCAATATACATTTTAAATTTGAAAATATTGTATTTGTATTCATCCCCCCTTCTACAAACTGTTTTGCTTATCTTGTAGACCCTCAAGGGACCAACAACCTCCAACACTCATTCGGTATGAATATCCCTAATTGAAAATAAGGATGATAAACTTCTATGAAGGTCTAGACCTTGAACTTTATGAATCCATTCTCAATAGTCCCTATGTGCCCATGACTCTAATTCCTAGGGTTCCAACTGCTGGAGATACCGTTGAAGTTCCTACAAGACGAATTCCCAAACTCCAAAGAGAATGGAACGATGAAGATAAAAGAAGAGTGGAAGTCGACCAAAAAGCCAAAAGGATTTTGATAATGGCTCTCTCGAATGAAATCTTCCAATCCCTAGATGCCTGTGAATCCCCCAAGGATTTACGGGATTAGTTGGTGAATCAGCTTGAAGAAGGAATCAAGATGAAGAAGAATAGACGTGCTCAGTGTCTAAACGAGAACAATAGCTTCGAGACCCTCCCTGATGAGTCTCTCGAGCAGACTTATCATCATTTCAACACGCTAATCAAAAAATGCAAAAAGTGCGATGTGATTAGAACTCGAGAAGAGAACAATATGCTCTTCTTGAAAAGGTTGAATAACGAATGGGGAAACCTGTCCATGTCCCTTCAAGCAAATCAGGATTTGGAACATTGGACGCTGCATGACGTCTACGGCACCTTGCAGACACAAGAATAAGAGGTGCAGAAGAACAATGTTGCTCTGAGTGGACCTCTAGCTCTTGTCTCTGACTCCAAAGAGATTGGATCTAGCCAATTATCCATAGAAAGAAGATCGAGAGATGATAAAAGAAGAGGGAAGAAAGCTCTAGTAACAGAGAGTGATGATGAAAAGAGCGCTTCAAGCTCGGAAGATGACGACATCAGTTTATTTACCCAATCCTTGGCTCTTATCACCAAGGAATTTCAAAGGAAGTTTGGAAAATGGATATTTGAAAAGAGATGAAGTAGAAGTGATAGAGGGAAAGACAAAGGTTTTGAGCCAAATAACCCTCCTTCTCAATTGATCAAGAAGGAGGAAGAACAACCTAAGAAGAAGAAGCATGCATTCTGATGCTTCAGATGCGGAAGGATGAGCCACTACTCTAAAGAGTGTATAGACCCACTAGTTAAAGACGAGTTGTACTACAAGAATAAATATAAGTACAAAAGACCCCGGAGGAGGCTAATGGCCGAACAAGAAAACTAGGTCTCTGACTCTACCTCGGACGAAGAGGAACAAGCCAACTTATGTGGCATGGTTGTTGATCACGACACAAAGGAGTCTGGATTTGGCTCCGACTCTCAGGTATGCTCTACTTTTGGTTATTCACATTCTGAACTGAAGCAAATCATCTCTATCTTAACCCAAGATTTTGCAAAACTACAACGGAAACTCTCTGATGAAAAAGCAAAAAGAAAATCCTTGGAAAAGGAAAAGAATTTCTTTGAAAGAAAAACAGAGCTTCTTTCTGTAGAAAAAGAGGAGCTCTCTATGAAGAAAGATAAAATTTTGAAACCAAAATCTCCACATAGAACAATTTAAAAACAAAGTGCTCAGAGATTAAAAAGGCTATACAAAAGAAGGACAAAGAAATAGTAGAGAAAGAACGTGATAGATTAAACTCGTTAGCCTTGAAAAATTATTTTCAAAAGGAAAGGGAATTCTTACACTAGAGCTTACAAAGAAAAGTTATCTTGATTAAAAAGTATCAAGATGCTCAGCAGGTGTACGAAAAGAGAAATTCTCAACAGGACAAAGTGGGAATAGGTTATATAGACCTACACCTCACCTAGAAGAAAAAAACCTACTCTTGAGTCTGTCTTTCGTTTAGGGGCAGAGCAAAAACCCGATTTCCCAGTTTTGCCTAAAACATCACCATTCAAAATAATTAAACTTGAATGTGGGGCCAGAACACAAAAGCTCAAATTTGAAAATTCTATTACTCTTATAAAAGTATGCATCCTGTCGATCTAAATAGCATATAGAAGACAGAAGATATTTTTAGTTTTGGTACCCACAATCTTGAACATTCAAAACAAAAGGGTGATGAAATCAAAACTGAACCAGAAGCAACCAAGAGTACATCAAAAGATGATATTTTCAAAACTCTGGATCCAAGGTTGATGGATGAGTTCACGGAGAAAGTGAGACAAGTATTTGAGCAAGATTTGCTTGAGGTATCATCCCTCTGTATCTCAGTTAAAAAAATCCAGAAATAAATTCAACAAAAACTTTTGTAAGTTCCTCATCAACGTAAAAGAAGGACGAAAGCGTTGACACTTTTCTACAGAGATCTCATGATCTCAATGAAACCTCCACCACTTAAAATCCACAAAGAGATTTTCTTGACTCTGAATCTGAATCTGAATCAGAGGTGGACTCGAGTGCAGAGCAAATTATTGGTCCTAGCCAGATCTTCAGGCGAACAGTTTGTAGAAGGGGATGGATGAATACAAACACAGAAACTTTCACTTTTAAAAATATATATTGATATAGAAGGATTAATACATATTTTTACACATTGTTTGCGGAAATAGAAAAGGTACAGAAAACCTATCTAAAACAATCTAGAAATACACACATATACACTTAGCAAATATATAAAATTTTCCTAGAAAGATAAAGACTGAAAGGTGTTCTTCTTGTGTAAGAACCTTAGAATTAGAGAAAATTCTAACTTGCTTGAAGATAAGCGTATGTATGTGTTTTGTTGTAGTAGTAGTAGTAGTGGTGCATGAGTGGGGAGAGCACTCAACTATTTATACCCATTGCATTAAATGCAATTCAGAAGGTGTAGAACACGCGTCAAGCTTTTAGAGGAAAGCTTGTCCTTTGCAATAGTGAATAGTACTATTGTCTATTCATGAGTAGACATCATTTTATGGAGTTGGTGGGCACTAGAGTCGACTACTCGGCTCCATGCAGTACTATACTCTTGAGAGGGTATAGGTTTGTCCTTTGTGTGTGGAAGGACAAGACAAAAACAATCGTGCATGGCAAGCTTTATTTGATCATGGAATGCTAGAATAACGCTAGAGGTTTCTTCAGCATTCACTGAGGTTTGTGCAGATTTCACACGTATGTTGACCAGGTTTTAATCACT
>NC_037544.1:24815979-24821984 GCF_001531365.2 Cynara cardunculus var. scolymus | reverse complement strand
AATACCGCTTCAGATCATGAACGTAATAGTCACTAATCTTCAATTTCAGTCTTCGACATTCACTAAAGTTTCTTGGGAGTAAGTTTTTTCCTCTTGAAGTATCGTTGTCGCTGTATGATTACAATACATGTTTCAGTGATCACTAAACAGACTCAGTGATGATCGCTGAAACTGAAAAGACAGTAACATAATACTTCGAAAGGTAAAAAGAATTATCATCAAATTAATGAGAAAGGATCAACACAGATTGAGACAGARATAGTGAAGCCAAGACAGGAAGTTCACAAACTTCAAAGTGGGATCACAAATAAATCTATTATAGCAATGGAGCAGAGGAAAAAGATTCCCATGTGTCCTGACTTCGTGGACATGTGTTTAAAAGCCAGGTCTTTTCTTGAGCTCGAGCAAGAAAACAAGTCTAAGAAACCCAAATCTACCACATCTGCATCTAGATTTCCAAAGTATAGATTTCAAAAGCCAATAAAGTTCACTCCAGAACAGAAAGGAAAGTTTACTTCTAACTCTAAATTCAATTCCTCTGTTTCAGAGAGGCCTCTTAAGGCCAAAGGAATTAAATGGGAGAAAGGCGGGCTAGAGAAAACAAAGACCAATTTCAATAAACAATCGAAACTAGATAGGGAGTTTGTTGGACCTGTAAATTCAGCTTTGATATTGATTTATTACTCTGAATGAACTCTAAGAAGATTACAGTGCAGCGGAAACAATAATAAGAACAGAACAGAGTAATTAAACCAAGAACACACAGTTAATATGAGGAAGAAGATGAACACAGGAGAATAGCTTCAAAGGTTTTTCAATTCATTCAATTGAAAATAAGACGATTACAATTCGGAAGCMCAMAATTTACAAAGGCCTAAGCTRCTATTTATACTAGTCCCTAACRACCTTACTGACAAGATCTTAAAAGAGAGAAATCATCTAAGCCGTCCAAATAAAGTCTATTAAGTCCTAGTCACGTGAGAAGCACATGCAGCAAACAACCTTTGAAAAACAGTAGAGTAGGATCTTCGCAGAAGACTAATCCGCAGACCCTCTGTGAGCCATCTCAGAGGCTCTACTGTAATTGACTTGTATGATCTTATTGCCAGAGGACCATTTTCCAGAACTTCTGTGAGAGACATCAGAGGTTCTGTTACACTTTACTTGCACGATGAAACAACTTCTGTTGCTAGTCCTCTGTTGTCTTCTGTGGAAGATACCCTTCTGTCAACACTTGCAGAATACTTTTTCATACTTTTACAAGAAGTGAATAATAGAGCTAACAATCTCCCCCTAAGTATGAAAAAGTAAATTTAGACAAAAGATTGCAAGAAATGACATAATGAAAGAATTACAAGAGGAGATTGAACTCATCCTCTGAAAAGAATTACATTAAGAAAAACAATTGTTGCTCAGGCCTATACTATTACAAGAATTAGTCCACAGAAGAGTCTGGATAGTCATCTACGGCAAATTGCATATCTGACTTAATAGTTTTGTAGACTTTGAATATCCACTCTCTGAAGGACACTTGAACTTTGATTGTTTCCAGATGACCAGTCACTTCGTTCTCCCTTAGATGCCCTCTGTGCACCTCTACTGCTACTAGGTTGAACACCCACTCAAGAGACTGTAAAATACTTGTTCACCTCTGCCAGATCAAAGAACCTTAGAATCTCATCCTTGTCCAGGAAAACAAACCCAAAGATGGGATTGTGGACAATGGTGTTTGGATGAGACCTAAGCAACCAACTWGGCYTGTTCTTTGGAGGGGAAATCTTCAAATCTGGTTGGGCCAACCTCATCGCGATGTCGAAATCTTTTTGGTTGTAGAAATTTACTTGAGCATGCATCACCTCAATCAGCCTTCTGAGAGAAATCGAATAGCTTGACCTCCTCTCCATGTACTTGTTAAGAATTTTATGCAAGAAGATAAGGTCAAATACACTGAGGTTGTGGAGGTCAGCATCTGTGAAAGTGTAGAGGTTACCGTCATTCCTCTTCACCGCATATTGAGAATAAAGCACGGTCTTCTTCAGCATAGTCCTTGGAGATATGGTTTCAAGAGAAGTTATCATGTGCTCTGAGAAGACCTGCTCGTGTGGCCTTGTGAGTTTTGAGAAGTGGAACTTTGCAACGGCAGAGGGAATTCCTGTAAGCTTTGGATCGTAAGGGGGCTCTGTGTCCACGGTAGAGTAACGCCACCGCAGAATCTCCTCCATAGTGGTTACGTGCTCTGTGTGCACTTTCTGCATAGGAATCTTGCTCATAGATTCAAGTATCTCAGAAACCCTCCCCACTGTGGCAGATTCTGGCATTCTGGTTTCTTCTTCTTCTAGTATCGGCCTCTGGGTAGACCCTTCTGGTAGGATTGGCTTGACTTTTCCTACCAGAGCGTCAAATGTACCCGTGGACGTTTCCTTCTTCGCCATTTTAGAGGAAGAGCCTTCTCCAGCTCTGGGGATAGGGGCTCTGCCCTTTCTTGCCTGTGCATCTGCCAAAGACGCCTTTAAAGCTCGAACGAGATCCGGGTCATCATACTCTTCTTCATTTATCTCCTCTGGCGTATCAGAGCTTGAACCCTTCTGTGGCGACTCCTCTACTGCTTTACCCTTGCCTTTCCCCTTAGGCTCTTGAGATTTGTCTTTTGAGAACAGGGCAGCAGCAGAGTCCACTATCTTTAGTGGTTTGGCAGAGGTTGTCTTCTTTGGTTCCTCTATCTTCTTATCCCCCTCATGACGATCATGGTCATCACCTCCTTGATCGTCATGGATTTTAGTGGCCTCTGCCTTGCAAGTAGTAAGGGGAGCCTTCTTCAATCGCTTTAAAACTTTGGAAGTCGCCCTCTCCATATTTTGAATGACCTCCTCAGCAATCACAGAGGCAGTGTTGATATCCATCCCTGTGGCCCATTTCATCTTAGAGATGCAGCGATAGATCTCATTTCTGAAGTTATCACCTTCTTTGACGAGTTTCTTCGTGCAGTCTCTTATAGCTTCGTTGCTTGCTCGGGATTCCATGAGGAGTTGGTCAGTGTATTTCTTCACGGTCTCTCCAAGGGCCTCAACCATTGCGTCTAGCTCTCTGCGAGTGGCTAGATGGTTAATGTTAGCCCTGGAGGATTTAGAATCAATGCCATAGGTGACCGCAGAGGAGAACATCCCTTTGATCTCGTCCTTGAAGGCAGAATAATCCGTGTAGCCGACGGAAATAAAGTCTGCAGTGAATTGGGCGGCAACCTCTGATAGTTCTGTCTTGAGCTTTTGGATTGAAGAAGGGTTGAGTGACAAGACATTGAAAGCTTCTGCAAGATCATCTTTGTTGAGGACAGAGCTCTGAAGGGCTGAAACGGTTGCCTTGAGCTCAGAAGTTGTGGAAGTCAACTCCTTCAGAGCCTCTGTGAGCGGTGCGAGAGCCTCTGTCGCCGGTTGTGAGGAGAATAAGATTTTTAACTCATCCATCCTCTTGAATACCTCTGTGGCAAAGGTTTGTAACTCCTCCTTCGTCACATAAGTACTCTGGGAACCTAGATCACCAACACATGGTGACCTAGTAGCCTCGGAGTGTGAGGCGCCCTCAGTGACTGGTTTTACGATGTCAGCTCGGGGACTTCCACCGGATCCTCGAACATCTCCAATTGGAGAGCCTACCAGTGTTCTATCGATGTCATGCCCAGTAGGTTCAGAGCCTAACTTGGYAGAGGGATCGAGTGGAGACTTTCGGCGTTCTAGACCCGCAGCCTCTGTGACTCTCTCGCATGCCTCTGAAGCATGACTTGGTTGTTCACTCAAGTGTGGAGGGGCAACGGATGCCTCTCTGGGTTGTGACGAGTCTTTGGGCGAATGGACTCTTATTGTAAAACCAGCATCCTTTTGAGAGGATGTTGGAGTTGATTGTGGTTCCTGGGCTGTGCATTCGATAGAGGACAAAAGAATGTCCTCTGCGAGGTTTGCTGGTTTAGGACTCAACGTGTGCATGCCTTGTTCAATAGGGGTTCCCTCTGGAACAGGGTCCCTAGAAATGTGGGTAGCACTAGGAGGGGGGCTAGGATGTGTGCCTTCGGATCTTTTACTCCCTCTTCTATCTCCAACTCTTCTTTTTAATCGTCTATTACGACTTCTGTCCCCAAATCCGCTACCTCTGTAGGCGCTTTAAACTCTTGTTGGATGTGTAAGAGTACATCATGTATCTGCTCTGTTGGGGACTCTTCGTGAACAACCTTGCGCAACCTTCTGCGCTTTGGAGCAGCCTCTGCAGGGCTTTCTTGGAGTACAGCTTCTGTGACCACAACCTCTGCGGGTTGGGCCCTCTTTGATTTCTTCTTCTTTGGCTTTTGTAGAGTACTGTTTGGACCCTCTTCTTCTGCGGGTCCCTTCTTCCCTTTCTTTTTCTCAGAAGAGTCAACACCCTTCTGAGTCTTCTTTGTCTTCTTTGGTGGGGGACTTGCTACTCTCGGTCTGTCCTCACTCACCTCTCTAGCCTCTGCTGGCTCCTCCATTCTTCCCTCAACCCTCATTTTTTGCACACTCTCTCTTAAGGAGATACCTATGCGTGGAGGGGTTTCAAGGACCGGCTCTGGCCTCCTGTATCCACGTCTATACGCTTTCCTATCTCCGTGGCTAAGGTATTTGAGCATGGCTTTTGATAGAGGTTTTGGGCTTCTGTACCCTAGCTCATGCTCTGTGGGGTGGAACTCCTTCATTGGATACAGACGCGCATTAGGCTCTGCAGAGGGCAGCTTCTCTGCTAACATATCTCTAAAGACCATACCAAAGAACCTTTGCAGAATATGATTTGGATGATTTAGGTCCTCTTTCGCCTTCTTCTGTGCCTTCATTTTTAGATTTCTCACCCCTCTGAGTAGCGCACTTCTTCTTGATTAATCCCACCATGTCTTCGAATATGAGTTGTGCGTAATCAAGGGGCAGGTTGAAATASATTCCATATACGATGGAAAGCATGGCGTGAGAGGCTTGGTCATGGCTGCCGACCTTCCCTGTTAGACAGCAATTCACTATTTAGAACAAAGTGTTCCAAATTGGGGGAAGGCCTTTCTGTTTGAATTCAGTCCTTTTAACAATTTTAGTCTTGGCAGTGTAGGAGTGAAATTCAAGAAATTGAATTAGTTTGGCGTCTGTTCGAGTTGGAACGAAGGTATCCAAATTGAGAGTTGCCAAGGAGGGTAGGTGCAGGGTTGTTCGAAGGGTATTCACATTAAGTTCCATTGGGACAAGCGATTTCACAGTCGGATGAGAAGCATAACCTACGATGCTCAATCCAGAATTATCTAGGGTAGTGATATATGAGCTTAGCAAGAATTGGGTAATATGTGTTTCTGGTGTAGGTTTAGTTGCTGAGAGAGCAAAGTATAATGGATGGTTACGAAGAATTTCAATGAGGGGATATGTATATTCAGGAAAGCCAGATGAAGATGGAGCGAAGAAATATTTATTTGGTTTCTTTACCAGTACAACTTTCTCGTATCGATTTTGGAAAAACGATAGAGCATGAGACTTTAGAGCTTGGGATTGGGTTACTTCGTTGTCGCTTGAGACATTTGCAGATTGAGCGGAGGCGGAGGAGCTGGAAGACATAATTGCAGGTTTTGGCCGGAAAGCTTGTTCGTCGGAGTAGGGAGTATTGTAAATGTTTACGTTTTGGGGGAAAGGGGTATTTATAGTGAGGGATTTGAAAGTGAACCGTTTATTGGGAGAAATAACGTGATGAGTGGCTATAGGGTGTGATGAATCAAAAATATGACACACGATGTTGGGAAGACGCACGATTGATGACGTGCGCCCCCGTTTCTGACACGCGCGTGATTTRCTTTRACYCTTATCCACAGAACCACGCGCACCATATCAATAATAGAGAACTATGAGTTATGTCAGAGGCCTAAGGGTAACAGAGCCTCTGTGATATGTGCGGGGTCTTCTAGCATGTTACACCTTTATTTACCTAAACGGTTTGAAAATCCTCAGATAGATGAGTACTTGCTCAGTTCA
>NC_037544.1:24814593-24815680 GCF_001531365.2 Cynara cardunculus var. scolymus | reverse complement strand
ATACTCCCCCTCAAACCTTGCAGGACTCTGCAAGATAAACCTATTAACTATGACAACAAGTGAAGGTTAATCAAGAAATAAAACTATATACAAAATGAAATTACTCAAAGAAAAATTATATACAAAAAGAATAAACAATAAGTAAATAAATAACAATAAAACATACAACATAACATCCTTCTTTCTTTAGGAATGATGACAGAAGCTCTAATGTGCCAGTCAAACATGYTGCTTCTTCTGCGATTAGACAACGTTTAATTTGGGTACCCACTTCCAATTGGGTCCCTTAACATTAGCTTGTTTAAAGTATGCYATAGCCTCTTTTGGTTTGGACTTATTGTTCTTAGATGAAGAATTGCCAACTTGTCTTTTGTTCACCCCGGATTCATGGTTCTTGGGGTGAGAGACTAAACAGGAAGATTGAAGAACATGATTGGATAAAGCATGCATGAAATTGACACATCTACAAAAGGAAACATTGCAAGAAGCTTTCTTAAATTTTTCTTTAAAATCATCAAAGAGGGGTACAGGGTTTTTAATTTTAGATCCCTTATTTGGTTTTCCAACTTTTGCAGAGACAGAAGTAATGTTTGATTGGGGCCATTTTTTCAATTGTTGCCAAGTAAAATTTGATCTTTGAGTTGCAGAGGAAGAGCATTGAGAGTTACTTTGTCTTTGATTTTCCTTCTTTCTTTTCTCAAGATCAATATTAGTTTCTACAACTTGTGTAGAACTCTCTTCATGATCTGAGGCATATTCATGCTTAAAGGTGTCTTTTTCAGAGAGCTCTGTGACAAAAACCTTTTTAAAAAGAGATTCATTTTCAGAAGGCTCTGTGATGTGTTTTGGAAAAAATTCAGGAGCCTCTGAGGATAACTTTCTTTCAAGAGGCTGAATGGTACACACAAAAGCACAGTTTTCTTGAGTTTCTGGTTGTCCAAACTTGAAAATTTCTATCTGACTCTGTCTCATAAATCTCCCTGGTATGGAATCCTTCTTTTCAGAATGTGAGAAAGAGTCAATGTAGTCTTCAAAAGCAACATTTTCCATTGTTAAACAAGTTTTTGTGTCTGGAGCAACCAACAAC
>NC_037544.1:24803849-24812663 GCF_001531365.2 Cynara cardunculus var. scolymus | reverse complement strand
GAAACAATAATAAGAACAGAACAGAGTAATTAAACCAAGAACACACAGTTAATATGAGGAAGAAGATGAACACAGGAGAATAGCTTCAAAGGTTTTTCAATTCATTCAATTGAAAATAAGACGATTACAATTCGGAAGCMCAMAATTTACAAAGGCCTAAGCTRCTATTTATACTAGTCCCTAACAACCTTACTGACAAGATCTTAAAAGAGAGAAATCATCTAAGCCGTCCAAATAAAGTCTATTAAGTCCTAGTCACGTGAGAAGCACATGCAGCAAACAACCTTTRAAAAACAGTAGAACAAGATCTTCACAGAAGACTAATCCGCAGACCCTCTGTCAGCCATCTCAGAGGCTCTGCTGTAATTGTCTTGTATGATCTTATTGCCAGAGGACCATTTTCCAGAACCTTTGTGAGAGACATCAGAGGTTCTGTTACACTTTACTTGCACGATGAAACAGCTTATGTTGCTAGTCCTCTGTTGTCTTCTGTGGAAGATACCCTTCTGTCAACACTTGCAGAATACTTTTTCATACTTTTACATGAAGTGAATAATAGAGCTAACAGAGTTCTTTCGAATAAAAAATCCTAGGAACGGTTGTAATAATAAGTTTCATGAATCTAATGAATCATTTTCTCATCAAAATTGTGTTCCTACTTGCAAATGTCTTTCTCTGCTACGATAATTAAAGAAGCACCTTTCTAGCCCTAAGTGCATTCTTTCTGGGTCATCCAAGAAGAAATCTAAAAGGACCCAGAAGAAGCAGACTCCTAAGACCAAATCTGGCAAACCAGACCCCAAGTTTGGAAAATCAGGTGCTGAGACAGATCGTTCCCTTAAACCAAAATCAGAGACTCCTAAGCCTAATCATCGAGGACCCATTATGAAATGGTTACCTAAATCCCTTTAATTTGTTTTGCAGAAGCCGCATGTGGACATCTGGTACCTTGACTCCGGATGCTCAAGACATATGACCGGAAACAAAAGGTTGCTCTCCTCATTCAAAGACAAAACTGGAGGACGGATGACTTTCGGGGATAACATGCAAGGGCAAATCAATGGCTACGGAGATCTTCATCAAGGTAAGGTTTATGTCTCAAGAGTTGCTTATGTTTCTGGGCTTTAGCATAACCTTCTGAGCATAAGTCAACGCTGTGATTCTGGCTATAATATCAAATTCCAAAAGGAATCTTATTCAATATTGTCAGAATCAGGTCAAGAGCTGCTAAGAGCCAATCATAAGGGCAATCTATACCTTATGATCTTCTTACTTAGAGATAAATCAGAGACTCTCTGTCTCATATCTCGTAAATGTGAAGAAGCATGGCTTTCACCTTCGAGTCATAAAGTTCGAGAAGGACTAACAATCATATATGGGAAGCTTGTGAAAAACAAACTGGTTGATGGACTAACAATCATAAAGTTTGAGAAGGACCATCTTTGTCCCGCCTGCGAAATGGGAAAACTCAAAATAGCATCCCATAAGGCTCAGACAGATGTGTCTTGTGTCAGACCTCTGGATATGCTTCACGTGGACCTTTGTGGTCTAATCTCTGTGTAGAGTCTGTCTGGCAAGAAGTATATCTTACTGCTTATCGATGAATTTACAAGATATACTTGGATTGAGTTTGTAAGACAGAAGTCAGATGCACCAGAGCTGCTGATCAAGCTTATGACCAAGATTCAAGTCCTTCTGGAGAGCAGAATTCAAAAGCTGAGGACTGACAACGGTACAGAGTTCAAGAATGCAAAAATTGACGCATACCTTGACAAAGAGGGAATCTTTCAAAACTTCTCTGCTGCAAGAACACCACAACAGAATGGTGTTGTAGAAAGGAAAAAAATTGGACCTTGGTTGAAGCTTCAAGAAATATGTTTGCAGACTCTAGTCTTCCAACCCACTTTTGGGCAGAAGCGATCTCAACCACGTGCTTTACTCAGAACAGAGAAACCGTGGTTAAAAGGCATTTGAAGACTCCTTACGAACTCAACAACCAAAAAAATCCTAATATTAAATTTTTACATGTCTTTGGTTGCAAATGCTTCATTCTGAATGATCGTGATCATCTTGGAAAGTTCGATTAGAAGGCTGATGAAGGCAAGTTTCTTGGATACTCTACACACTCCAAGGCCTACAAAGTCTTCAATCCACGAACCAAGATGGTCATGGAAAGCATCAACTTCTCGTTCGACGATAAAGAACATACAACTTCGGAGTACTTCGGCTCTGGACTCAAGTTTAACCCAGTGACTTCCAATTCTCTATCGAAGTCAAGAGAATTGGAACTCGGGCAGCTTTTTGAAGACTTCTTTGGTGATGAAGACATCTCTGCATGTGCACCCATAGATGACTCTGCACGTGTTCAAAGAGAGCCACAGACTTCAAGCACATCCATCTCTTGCCCTTCTAACACCTCTGCTTCCTCTGGTGATCAAGCCAATCCACAACCAGAGCCTTCAAGCTCTAGATCAGAGCCCAGTCCTTCAGCGCCAGAGAAGGTTACACTGTCTCTGAACCTGGTTCCTCTGTACAATCATCTGAGGGGGAGCAAGCAGAGACATCATCACCAACCATGAGCCAAATGCCAAACATACCAGAGGAACAAGATCCTACGACTCCAATGTCTGTACACGCTCCCATGACAAGATGGTCAAAATACCATCCTGCTCATCAAATTATTGGTGAACCTTCTAGTGCAGAAAAAACAAGAGCTGCCATAGCCAATGAATGTTTATTCATAATCTTTTTAAGTTTGGTAGAGCCCAAGAAAGTTCATGAAGCCCTACAAGACCCTAGTTGGGTCGACGTCATGCAAGAAGAGCTCCAGCAACTCGAAAGAAACAAGGTATGGACTCTCGTCCTTTACCAAAGAAAAGTGTTATTTGTACTAAGTTGGTTTTCAAGAAGAAGAAGGATGAAGATGGCATAGTAGTAAGAAACAAAGCCAGGCTCGTTGCCAAAGGCTACTGCCAGAAAGAAGGCATAGACTATGAAGAGATCTTGGCGTCAGTTGCGTGACTAGAAGCTATACGCTTATTTTTAGCCTTCTCTGCATATAAAGGATTCCGAGTCTATCAAATAGACGTCAAGTCAGCCTTTCTAAATGGCACGCTAAAGGACGAAGTCTATGCGCAACAACCTCTGGGGTTTGAGAGTTCCACACACCCAGAGTATGTCTACTACCTAGACAAAGCTCTTGATGGACTCAAACAAGCTCCAAGAGCCTGGTATGAACGTCTTTCGTCTTTTCTTCTATCTAATGGTTTCGAAAAAGGTAAAATTGATACCACTTTGTTTATTAAGAGGCATAAGGGTGAAATGCTAGATATACGTGGACAATATCATATTTGGTTCAACGAAGCAGAGGCATTGTGATAAGTTCTATGCGTTAATGAAGAGTGAGTTTGAAATGAGCATGATGGGAGAATTAACATTCTTCCTCGGGCTTTAAGTAAAACAAAGGGATGATGGTATCTTCATTAACCAAGCCAAGTATGTCTCTGACATCTTGAAGAAGTACCAACTTCACAACTCTTCCACCATGAGAACGCCAATCGCAACGGGGACTAAGCTTGACACAGATCCATCTGGAAAACTGGTGGATGTCAAGACTTATCGTGGAATGATGGGATCACTATTGTACCTTACGGCTAGTCGACCAGATATAAATTTCGTCACTTGTCTGTGTGCTAGGTACCAAGAAAATCCTAAGGAATCCCACCTTTCTGTTGTCAAAAGAACCTTTTGATACCTAAAAGGGACTCAATTCTTGGGTATTTGGTATCCAAAGCATTCTACATTTGATCTTATTGTGTATACAGACTCTGATCAAGCAGGATGCAAACTCGATCGAAATAGCACATCCGGAAGTTGTCAACTGCTTGGTAACAAGTTAATAAGTTGGACATCAAAGAAGTAGAACTGCGTATCTACTTCTACTGCGGAAGCAGAGTATGTAGCCGCAACTAGCTACTGTTCCCAAGTTATATGGATGAAGACTCAACTCAAAGAATATGGCATTGAGTTTGACAAGATCTCAATCTTGTGTGACTCTGAAAGCGAAATAGCCATCACGGCCAATCCAGTGCAGCACTCTAAGACAAAGTATACCGATGTTCGATACCATTTCATCAAGGACCATGTAGAGAAAGGTACGATCGAAATGTTATTTGTTAGTACAAATCACTAACTTGCAAACATATTCACCAAGGCTCTCGATGAGAAGAGGTTTAATTTCTTGGTCAGCAAGTTGGGTATGCTCAATCTTTAATAATAAGTCAAAGCCTATGGATGCACTATGCAGAGCTTCTCCATACACATTGAGCATGCATTTGCTTTAAATTATTTTAGGTCCATAAGACAGAGCCTTTGCATGCACTATGCAGAGTCTCTTGCTTGAGTCTGTTGACTCGTTAAGTTTGTTATATAGAGCCTCTGTACCTTGATCTATTGCTCGTACACTTCTTATATTCTTTGATCCAAGCATAGTTCAAGGGGGAGAAACACAGCCGGCCAAACTCAAGGGGAGATTCGGATCACCAAAGATACAGAGCCTCTGTATGTACTACACATAGCTTATGCCCCATCAAATTCTATTTAAAGGCATGAACTCTACATAGTCCAACCATGAGCCTCTGTATATACTCCAAAGGTATGTAATCTATCTTTCAAACCATACTCTTGTCTCATCTTTTCTTATTTTATTGAAATCACCTAAGTCTCGTGTATAGAGCCTCTGTATGTACTATACAGAGCTTCTGACTCAAGAACCTTGAATTATGAATCATGCATCATTGAGAACCAACTTCAGATACAGAGTTTCTTTATGTACAATACAGAGCTTCTGTCTCTAGAATCTTGTCTTCTCAATCTCTTAATGTATTTGAAATCCTAAGTTTAGGACTCAGAGCTTCTGTATGTACTATACAGAGACTCTGACCCAAGAAACTTAGCATCCAACTATGTCAAAACACATGTCTTCTTGAAAAATCAAACGTCTGATACAGAGCTTCTATATGTATTATGAAGAGCCTTTGTCCCGAGAAATTAGGTATGTTTCTTCTATGACCCAGAGTATGTATTTTCCATTTCTTTCTCTAGGTGTTATGTTCAACACATACGTTATTTTACTTCCTTCAAACACTCTGGTTGAAAAACACTTGTCATTTTTTTTAAAAGACGACGTATTTAAATATTATTATTATATTAAACGGTCATTTACGAAAGGTCACCACCTGTATCCCTAATTTTCCAAATAAGGGAGGCGGGACATGCAGCCTGTCAAGCCACGTGGCTTCACCCCATAGGTTCTGCCAAGAAAACCCTTCAATAATCGATGCTTGGGGTAGATAATCACTCGAGTGCTCTAAAATAAAATCCTTATTTAAAGGAGTGATTATCCCCAATTCAAATCTTCTTTATGCTTTCAAAATACCATATTTGCTCTCAAGAACCTTGAAGATCATCAAACATGCAATCAAGAATTTCTTGAAGAGCCGTACCTTCAAGAAATCATGCCTGCTCATCAAAATTCAAACAAACTTCAAGTAAGTCCTTCATCAAACCTGCTCTAAACCCTAAAAAGACTAAAATCAAACCCTTCTCCAAACATCTTCCCTGTTATTCGATAAAATAACCCTAAAATATCTTGAACCCTAAACAGTTCCTTCTTCTCCAAAAACACAAACCTCCAACAAAGATGTCTTCCTTAGAATCCAATAACTCCTAAACCCATACCACAACTCTCAAATCGATTAAGGGGACGAACCATAATGTAATACCTCTTCCTTTGAAGCCAAATAACCACACCCTATACCTAATTTTGAACAATTTTGATTCCAAGTATCACCCAATCATGGATATTCTCCACCACCACTTCCTGATCCCTTCCTTCACCAACGTGGATGACGTCGTTCTTGAAGTCTTCATTCAGGAATTCTGGCAATCATGTGAAGTGACAGAATCTCAAAGAGGAATAGTTGGCGAATACTACCTCTCCGCCAATAATGAGTACGTAAGCATACGTATCTCGAGATCTTTTTTTCCCGCATTCTTCAACTGCCAACGAAGACGGATCTTGGACTAGAGGAATACGTACCACTCCCAACCGAGGACGAACTAGTTCGTTTCTCAAGATGTTGGGGTACAATCAACAAATCAGGTACCCATCTCAATACAGGCGCCAATTTCTACCTCCAATGTGGAACGTTCTGTTCACGTTGGTCAATTGTGCCCTGACTGGAAAGATCAGGAGCCTCCACATGTGCTCCACCAACATACTCCAAATCGTCTACGGGATCTTCTTTGATCTCCAACTGGATTACTCACTCATACTCTACACAACGTTCAAGGCTGTTATGGGGAAGAAGACCCTTTATGTAACCAAGGGAAAGGAACTGTCTGCTCTACTCTTTTCATGGTCTCTAGGCCTTCTTCTAAGGCCTAGTCTTGACGAGCAGAATATCGATGTTTCTGTGTTCCCTTTGCACAAGGTCAACATGCTCTCGATCTATAAACCAATGGTACACAAGGATGGTTACCCGACGGAGAGACCTATTCCAACAAAGCTAATCACGTACATGAAGACGAGGGAGGTGAGGACAGTGTATAGACGTGTATGTGAGGCACTAGAACCAGTGCCTCGAACCCCGACATGCATAGGTACAGCCCAAAAGAGAGAGGAGGCAGAACTACCCATCAATGAGAGCGAGAGGGAGTTGAAGAGGAAGAAAAGAAAAGAAAAAGGAGGAAGAGGCAGCCAAGAAAGCCAAGGCTGCCCAAATTCAGAGGAAGAAGAAGGAGAGGGAAAACAGAGAGAAAAAAGAGGAAAAAGAGGAAGAAGAGAGAGCAAGGATAGAGGAGGAGGAAAGAAAGAAAAGAGAGGAGTCTTTGCGTCAATAAACAGAACGTTCATCTAGTGCATCCACAATACCAGAGGGAGAGGAGGATGAGAACGAGGAAGATAGCTCATCTTCTGATAGCTCAGATGAAGATGATGGAGAGAAGGGCGGTTCTGCCCTTGCTTTGGAAGAGCCAGAGCAGGATAGGATACGGGGTAGGCACACATAGATACCTAGCCCAACTCCCAGTGCATCCACAATACCATATCCAGTTGGTCGAGCAACAAGAATCATTGAAACAGAGGAGCACACCTCGAACCTAAACCAGCCAGAGGTCGCATCTGCCTCTGGCCATATGAGCCAAAGAGAATCCATATCCCAGGATTCACCCTCTCAAAAGGGTGACTCCTTTGAAAAGTTAAGTGGCATGTCTCCCCATCCCATGCCACTTTCCCCCACAGAGAAATTCATTTCCTCTGCACTAGTCTCATCCCAACCTTACTCAAAGCAAGGTCTAGGTGTACAAGGCTTGATGACTCTCGAACAGTCTCTAAATTCACTCAGTGAGGGCTCCTTATCAGACTCTAAATCTGGTGAGGAAGAGCTCTTGACGAAACAGTCGTAGTGCCTTCTCCTCCACAAAAGGCGCGAGGATCGGCTGGAAATTCTTCCACGACCAACGTCAAACAAGTCGTGCAAGAAGGTGTCCTTGGAACAGGGATTGACTTTGGCCCATGTGTTGAGCCAGAGGTTACCCCCACAACATATGTCACAAGGGACGAGTTCCAGTCCTTTGCCTCGTCTGTGTTGTGCTCCTTGGAAGAGCTTAAACTCAACATGGCCCATGCAGAGCCATCCACCTCTACACCTGCTCTGGATGAAGTTCGATCACCCATAGCAGTACTGAGAGCTGAGTCCTTGACGAATGCTTCTTGCCTTAAACACGTGATGGAATTGACAACAACTAATCAAGAAACCCTGCAAAGGGTTTATTACTTAAATCCAGAGGGACGTAGCCTCCACATCCAAAGCACAACAAGAAGAAACAATGCTCATCCCTCTGAGCATCCCTGTAGACTATATCACTCAGACAGAAATACGGGCTCTAGGTGATCGTCTTCTCCAAAAGGTGGCCGATTTCACATCTGACTTTAAAAACACGGCTAAGCAAGAGGCTGTAGAAATGCGATGCTCGCTAGACATATTCAAATTCGGAGCTGATGTGGAGATCAACAAAGCCACCCAGGCAGCAGCAGACATTATGGAGCTCCTTGACTCCAAGGTGAAAGCCATGGCTCCCACAGAGATGCGGAAGCCGAACAGAAAGCCCATCAACGTCTCTTCCACCTGTGGAAATCATCGAAGAGAAGGAGACTTGACGACAATGAGGACCCATATCAGTATGGTCCTCAAAGTCGTCAAGAGGGGGAGAAACAGCAACCTCAAGCAACAATAGATGCCCCCTTTGCCTCTACTCCACCTCAAGCTCCAGCACCAACTATTCAACACACCAATACAAGGGTGTTGCAAGAGTAAGAGGCTACACCAAGGGAGGAGCCAAAGGAAGTCGAGCCAGAAGTAGCTGCTCATGCAGAGACAACACTTGGTGGAGAGGATACAATCCAACTTTTGTCAATATATGCCTCTTCATCAAATCCTTCAAAGTCATCCTTGCCTCTTCATCAAATCCTTCAAAGTCATCCTTCTCTGACTACTACATGGAGACGGCCCAACCTGCAAGGGCAAATGAAGAAGAGGTAGTGGTGGTAAACGTCACAGAGATAGAGGAGGCGCAACAAAGAGCAAAAAGAGCCCCTCCAATGGCCATACCATTCACTACCGGAATAACTGTAAAGCCCCAACCCACACATTGCATGTAATACATATTTTATACCAAAGAAATACATATTCATATACATCTGGGTCCCTTAGTACAAGAATATTATCATGACCAAATACAAGGTCCAAAAAT
>NC_037544.1:24796913-24803074 GCF_001531365.2 Cynara cardunculus var. scolymus | reverse complement strand
TTATCAGTCCGAAATCATTTATATCAAAACTTAATTTATAATAAAATAACAATTTCTTTTAAAATCAGAAGACATCATCTCAAATCCGATCAACAAATCTGATCAACAACCGACCGGTTTAAACACTTGGAATAAAAATTCACTTTGTCCGGATATCAAGTCCGGATAACAATCCTTTCAGCTTTGATCGGTTAACACTAGAAAAAGTCATCCTTTGACCGGATATCAAGTCCGGACAACAAATCCTCTCAAGACTTGACCGATTTAAATAAACCGTTCACCACTTGATCATATTCCTACTTCTCAGTATAAAATCATAAGTAATACTACCAATTATAAACCGCTCAACACTCAACCGGTTTATCAAACTTCGAACAATAAGCCGCTCAAGACTTGTCCGGTTTAAAACAATCCGGACAATAAGTCGCTCAAGGCTTATTCGGTTTAACAACCTACCAGGTCACTCTATGTCCGGATAAACACTTAAACAACAACAAAAATACATGGTTCCTTTCTAAAAGTAAAAGCATGAAATATTAAAATAAAACCAGGGATCATCAAGTGAAGAGGCTTAGCAGGGATCATCAACATGAAATACTAAAATACATGGTTCCTTTCTAAAAGTAAAAGCATGAAATACTTAAACTTGAAATCACCTCTTTTCTCAATCCGGACAACACTCTCTTTTAAACCTCTCAATTCTTCTCAAAATAGCAGGGATCATCAAGTGAAGAGGCTTAGCCTCTTTTATACCTTCCAAATAGGGTAAGGCGGCTTAAACCGCCTTCCCTCTTTCCACCTCATGCATACCCAATATGACACATACATGCACACATAAACATGCATACACATACATACATTTATATTTCATGCATGCATTTTAATTATATATATATATATATATCGTGCGCTTATATATATATATATATATTTTTTTTCAATAATTACATAATTCCACATACCAGCATGTATCAACTTATCATGCTATCACATAATCATTTAATCAAATAATCATGTATTAAATACCTTGAGTAATAACCAGGATCCGGTTATNATACCAGCATGTATCAACTTATCATGCTATCACATAATCATTTAATCAAATAATCATGTATTAAATACCTTGAGTAATAACCAGGATCCGGTTATCACATTATCCACCCCTCAAAAGAATTCCGTCCCGGAATGCCTTTAATCAAAAAGCCATGGGTATTCTGATCTCATCTTTGACTCCAMTTYCCATGTCGCTTCYGGTCCTTTGTGAAACTTCCACTGTACTTTAACCAGRCTTATCTCTTTGTTTCTCAACACCCTTATCTTTCTGTCAATTACGGCTTCGGGCGTTTCTACAAAATTCAATTTACTGTCTAATTGAATTTCTGGCAAAGGTACAGCTAAATTCGGATCAGCCAAACATTTCCGCAGGTTCGATACATGAAAAGTGTTATGAATCCGATTTAATTCTTCTGGTAGCTCTAACTGATATGCTACTAGTCTGATTCGCTTACAAATTCTGAACGGCCCGACATACCTTGGACTGAGCTTTCCCTTCTTCCCGAATCTGATAACACCCTTCCATGGCGAAACTTTTAACATTACAAAATCACCTACATCAAATTCAATGGATTTTCGACGATTATCTGCATAACTTTTCTGGCGATCCTGTGCTGTTTTGATTCTTTCGCGGATCTGTTCACTCTTTTCAGATGTTTCTTGAATAATTTCAGGACCCGTTAGCTGTTTTTCACCCACTTCATTCCAGCACAATGGTGTTCGACATTTACATTCGTACAATACTTCATATGGTGCTGCTTGGATACTGGAATGATAACTGTTGTTATATGCAAACTCTATTAATGGTAAGTGATCTTCCCATGATCCTCCGAAGTCAATAATACAACTTCTCAACATATCTTCCAAAGTTTGAATAGTCCTTTCACTCTGTCCATCAGTCTGTGGATGATAAGTTGTACTTAGTTGAATTTCAGACCCAAGAGCTTTTTGTAACCCTTCCCAAAATTTTGAAGTAAATCGACTGTCTCTATCAGAGATAATAGACAAGGGAATACCGTGTCTGGTAACAATTTCTTTAATGTAAATCTGCGCTAGCTTTTCTAAAGACTATTTCTCTCTTATCGGTAGAAAATGTGCAGATTTAGATAAACGATCCATAATTACCCAAATCGCGTCATATCCTTTTGGTGTTCGTGGTAATTTCCTAACGAAATCCATGGTAATGTGATCCCATTTCCATACAGGTATTTCTAAAGATTGGAGGCTTCCATAAGGTCTCTGGTGTTCAATCTTGACCTGTAAACATGTTAGACATTGTTCCACATACCGTGCTATATCTCTTTTCAATCCTGGCCACCAATAAAAAGGTTTTAAATCTCGATACATCCTATTGGTACCTGGATGGATAGAGTATCGGGATTTATGACTTTCGTTCAATATCCTACTTCGGATATCTCCAAAATATGGTACCCATATTCGCTCTTGAAAGCACATAAGTCCTTCATCATTCCGCTCCAAGGTTGAGATCAACTTACCCAACTTTTCTGTCTTTACAAATTCTTCTTTCATAGCTTCTTGTTGACACTTCTGAATTTCTTTACGAATATCAGAAATCAAATTCATTCTCATTGCTACAGTCTTGATTGTTCCACTCTTTTCCTTTATGCTCAAAGCATCAGCCACCACATTAGCTTTTCCTGGATGGTAGAGAATTTTACAATCATAATCATTGACCAATTCGATCCATCGGCGTTGTCGCATATTTAAATCTTTCTGATTGAACAAATGTTGTAAACTTTTATGGTCATTGTAAATCTGACATTTTGTTCCCAGAAGATAGTGTCTCTAGATTTTCAATGCAAAAACCACTGCAGCTAACTCCATGTCATGAGTTGGATATTGCTTTTCATGTTCTTTCAGTTGTCTTGATGCATAAGAGATTACTTTTCCTCTTTGCATTAAAACACATCCCAATCCCAACTTTGAAGCATCACTGTAAACCACGAAGTCTTTAGATCCATCTGGTAGAGTTAACACTGGTGCACTACAAAGATGATCTTTTAAAAGTTGAAAAGCTTCTTGTTGTTCTCTTTCCCACTGGAATTTAACATTCTTCCGAGTCAGTTTAGTCAATGGCACAGCTATCTTAGAAAAATTCTGAATGAACTTTCGGTAATAACCAGCCAATCCCAAAAAGCTACGGACTTCAGACGAAGTCGTAGGAGCTTCCCATTTTGCAACTGCTTCTATTTTCATGGGATCAACTTGCACTCCTGACTCTGAAATGACGTGACCCAGAAATTGAACTTCTCTTAACCAGAACTCACACTTGGACAATTTTGCATACAACTTTTCTTTCTTCAACAATTCCAGTATCAGACGAAAATGTTTTGCATGCTCTTCTTCAGTCTTAGAGTATATAAGAATATCATCGATAAATACTATAACGAATTTATCAAGATATTCCTTACATACCCTATTCATCAAGTCCATAAAAGTTGCGGGCGCATTAGTTAAGCCGAATGGCATAACTAGGAATTCGTGATGCCCGTACCTTGTTCCAAATGCTGTTATAGCAACATCTTCTTCTCTGACTTTAAGCTGATGATATCCTGACCTCAAATCGATTTTAGAGAAATAACTTGCCCCCACCAATTGATCAAACAAATCATCAATCGTTGGTAAAGGATATTTGTTTTTGATTGTCAATTTATTCTGTTCACGATAATCTATACACATTCGCATAGATCCATCCTTCTTTTTGACAAACAAAACCGGAGCACCCCAAGGCGAAGTGCTAGGCCTAATAAATCATTTATCAGTTAAATCTTTCAACTGTGTCGCCAATTCCTTCAGTTCGGATGGAGATAAACGATACGGTGCTTTTGCTACGGATGCAGCTCCTGGTATAAGATCAATTCGGAATTTAATAACTCTCTCTGGTGGTAATCCAGATAAGTCTTCCGGAAAAACTTCTGGATATTCATTTACTATCGGAATCAATTCTTCCTTTCTTTTCTCTTTCTTTAAATCAATTACATATGCCAAACATCCTTGGCACTTCTTTCGAATACTCTTTCGGGCTTTCATTACTGACAGAATACTAATGCGATGATCCTGACGGTCACCATAAATAATAACTGTTCTCTGGTCTGGCAAAATAATTCTGATCATCTTCTGATTACAATCAATGCTAGCCTGATACTTTGCTAACCAGTCCATACCCACTACTATGTCAAATTCTTTCTTTGGCATAGGAAATAACCGGATCGGAAGTTCAAAGTTTTCAATGACAATAAGACAGTCATTGAACACACTAGTAACAGTTTCTTGATTATTAGCAGTATCAACTACTAATTTATGATCAAGCAGCACAGAATTCAGACATGCAGTTTGAGCAAACAATGGTGATACAAACAAAAAGTACATGTTACTACATCTGGCGATGCTTCTGCCTCATTCTTAGTCATCTGGAAGGATCATCCACGTGCCCCTCCTTGTCCTCCTCTATTCACAGTAAGTCTTCCCCGTGTACCCGACGCATTACTTTCCATTGTTAACTGTGGAGTTCTTTACAAGGGACAATTCAGTCGAATATGATCCGGAGAATTACAATTGAAACACCTTTTGTTGGTTGGACAATTTCTAGACAGATGGCCAGCTTCACCACACTTGTAACATTTTCTTGGATCCATTTTGCATTCACCCTGATGAATCTGTCGGCACTGTGAGCAAACTTTCTCACCGATCTTTTATTCCGATCTGTTATCATATCTTACAGTTTTCGATCTTCGAAAAGATGAAGGCCCTTCCCATTTTCTTTTCTCAACAAATTTCTCTTCACCTTGCCGATTCTTATTTCTTTCAGTAACTTCAGCAGCATTAACGGCCAAAGAGAAAGTTTCAGGATTCATAGCAATCACTAACTCTCGGATAGCAGGTTTCAAACCCCAAATATATCTTTCTACTTTTCGGGATTCTGAAGATACATAATGCTCAGCAAATCGGGAAAACTCAATAAATTTCTCAGTATATTCCCGCACAGATCTGCTCCCTTGCTCTAATTTAAGAAAATCTTCCTCTATTTGTCTTACTGCTGTCATAGGACAGAATTGTGTTTTAAATTTACTCACAAATTCTTCCCAAGACATTGTTTGCAGTATATTCAGTTGTGCCGAAGACTCCACATCCCACCAATATAAGGCATTAGATTTGAGCATAGATAYTGCAAATCTAACCTTATCTTCTTCAGAACACCTACTAGTGTTAAATACTRATTCAATTTCTTTTATCCAGCACATTGCTTTAACTGGATCTCTTTCTCCTGAAAAGGTTGGGGGTTTACATGTTAGAAACATCTTTATATCTCCTCCCCGGTTATTGCTACCTGCTGAAGGAGCTGGAGGATTAATTCCAACTCGCTCAGTTTCTATTCTAGCTGGCAGTCCCATAATAGATATTAGAGTTTCCCTCAGTTTTCCCATTTCTTCTGCTAAATCATTTCTTGTTATAAACTCTGATTGTTGCCTTTGTTCCTGTTGAGCATTCCCAGACTGGGATTCCTCATGTTCAGAATGTATTTCAGTTTGACCCCTTCCATAAGACTGACTTCTTCCTCTACCACTTCCCCTTGGTCTTCCCCGACCTCTATTTCTGGACATGCTAGTTGGAAGATTAACAGGTGTTTCTTCCCTTTCCTCAGATTCTGGACAAGCCACTCTTTCAGATCTTCTAGTTCGACTAGACATCTGCAAAGTTTAGTATTAATAATCACATTTTCACATTCCCAAATATAATGAAGTATTCAAGTTCAGACATGTACCTGTAAATTCATAATTACACTGGCCAGATGTAATTAAAATTTACCTTACACACTGTTCTTTTAACTCATCACATTTATTTCCCATGGTGCTAACTATGTCCGGGACCCTTAACATGCAATAATACAATTTAAGTCTAGGTATCATGCTTTTTAATGCCTAAATCCCTTAAACTCACTCTGATACCATTCTGTAACGCCCCAATCCACACATTGCATGTAATACATATTTCATACCAAAGAAATACATATTCATATACATCTGGGTCCCTTAGTACAAGAATATTATCATGACCAAATACAAGGTCCAAAAATTTCAAAATACAAT
>NC_037544.1:24775146-24795288 GCF_001531365.2 Cynara cardunculus var. scolymus | reverse complement strand
ATACCAGCATGTATCAACTTATCATGCTATCACATAATCATTTAATCAAATAATCATGTATTAAATACCTTGAGTAATAACCAGGATCCGGTTATTACAGTAACAGTTGTCGCACCTCCACCACACCGTCAAACTCACAGAGCAAAGGTCCCTGTCCAAGGGACCAAAGTAGTCGCGCCTGCCCTGAGAACAGGTGGTCAAGTTAGAGAAAGCAATCAAGAAGCAGGAAGTAGCAGGCCTCAGAGCTCCAAACCATCCTAAAATCTCGTTCAAGAGATCAAGGATCAAATGGATGCAATGATGAGGCCCATCTCCAAAGACAAGCCTATAAAAGATTCAGCCAATAGCGAAACAATCTTTCAGTACCCGTATAACCAGAGGAACGAAGCTCCAACGCAGAAAATAAACCTTCATCCAATGGTACAAGAGAACATCAGGCAGAGGTTTCTTCGTCAGTATACGCAGCCATTACCGCAGTTTATTTTGTGGATGGGATCAAGCAAGTGCTCGACATCAGGAAGAGAACCTTTGCCCACAACCAGATTGTCTTCCATGAATACCAGACTGCGATCTAACAAATCTTAACCCTTGGGATCTTCTTGCCTTGTACTTCTTCAATGATCATAAGAAAGACAAAGGCATGAAGTACGCTATTGCAAATTCTGCCATCAGGCAGACGATGACTGACCTTCTAGACTTTCGGAGCAGACTAGACTTTCAGATAGCTTTGGATATGGGGATTGACTAGCTGAGTGTCACTGCATCAAATGAAGAATTGAAGGCATCAAGCACATCCCTTCCTGGATGGTGATTGTTGAACCAGAACATAGGGTGGTCTTCTGAAATGAACAGGGTAAGAAAATGTTATTTCGTGAAGACCAGCGCTTCAAGTATTCAAACACTACTATGCGCTACATAAAGAACAACATTCTCAGAAGCAGAAATATTACCCCAAGAGCAAAGAAGAGAGCCAACAATCTAGTGTAATCAATAGACCATGTACTTAAGTTTTGTGAGCTTCTAAGGAGGTTCATGAAACTTCAACATCTCTAGGCCTCTCTCTTTGTAAGTAACTACTATCTTTTGTTTTCTTTCAATTCATGTAATTTCCAATTCCTTCGTATTGTAAAACAATTTATTTGTCAATGTAAAAACAGAGGTTCTCTTTGTCCTCTGGCTTCGATCAGATTCTTTTTTCATTCAAGTAAGAGTGTGTCTTATTTACACTTGGGGGATATTGTTAGAACCCCACTTGTAAAAGTGTAAGTAAGAAGTCTCTTACTCTAGTCTTTTAGGACGTAGTCGATTGAAGCAGTGCTGACCAAGAGCTCTTATGCATAAGATACTAAGAGAGAGAGAGCTCTTACTCAGAGACCTAGTGTCTCACATACAGAGCTAGTGCTCAACCTAGAGGAAGATCAAGACTTAAGCGTCAAAAAGCATAAGTACTTGATGTAGAGCTGCATTCCGGACACAGAGCCTCTACACAATACATGCAGAGCTCTAAGTCTCCTACTTCCATGGTTTGTGCACAAGTTATTCAAACTTATCTCTAAGACTCTAAACATAATTTGCCACATACACACAAGTCGTTCCATTTTCCAAGGAATGTGAAGGCTGAGGACGCTGTACAAGAATTCAGAGTTTGAAACCTAGAAATTAGGAGATTATGTTTTGCATGGACGTATAAAAGGAGGTGTCCTCTTCAGATTAAATTACCTGAAAGATTGTCAAATTTGACTACGCTCCTATATAGAGAATTCTTGAGAGAATACTGTTAGATTAAGAGATTATTGTTTTACTCTAAATCTAATAAAACATCCGACTTATTCAAGCTTGTTTTTCATTCGTATCATTTCTTGAGTAAATATGTTAACCATTTTCAATTGCACGTTCTTGCTTCCACTCAAACTTTGTTTTACTGTGTTTATTGATACTTAAGAGAAATCTGGGTTCCTAAAAGATCTAAAAAGCTAGTCTTTAAATTTTGAAGTTGATTTTCCTAAGAAACTGTCACTCGGATTTTTTGTCAAAAAGATGACTTGCAATATTGTCAAATGCCGCTATTATAGCCACCAATGTAGTAAACGTTACATGCCAACTTTAATGAGTGTGTTCATCTGACTTGTTGATCAGTGCATGTTTGTAATCTTTATTTCAACCTTTGATTTCTTAAAGATATAATCTAGACATTTGTTACTCTAACTCATTCTTTTTTATTGTAAAAAAAATATGATTCTATTAAAATAGTACTTTATAACTTACATTGACTAAAATGTTGAGCATGTTGCCATACCATGACATGAATTGATAGGATTTGGTGATCTAAACATGTTGGTTAAGTTTGCACTCCAAAATCAGTTTGTCAAAACAATATTTGTCAAACTGTTTTGACTTCATCCGATACTGGTTTTTAATCGGCTAGATGACAATCCAATCCACTTTAGTGTGATCTTGGTTTCGCTTCAACTAGTCTTCGATTTTATTGAGATATTTTTCCTTTTGGACTAATATTGAATACAACAATAAGACTTTGCCAATTGGAATTTTATTGTAATTTTTTTCTCAGAAACATAAGCTATATTTCGGATCCAACAAGATTAAAATACATCGGATCATAAAAAGACTTTCGATACCGGAAATAGGTTTTCAATCCTAATAATTAACCAGGTCCATAACTCACTTCAAATCCTTGAACTTCTCGGATTTTATGGGAATTGGATCCGATAAGTATATCATATTTATGTATTTCGGATCTTAGAGTTTTCGGATCCTTTTACATTATGAATCCTAGCAAATGTTGGATCTATCCAATTACAAACATCATTCTCATAGAGTTTGTAAATTGGATTTTAGACAAAATCCTAAAACATATCTAAGTGTGTTATTGGATTATGTGTGTAATCATCAAATCAAATGGTTTAGACCAACAAATATCATCATCCAAAATCAAGCACAAACACAAAAACAACATTACAAGCAAATTATAAGAACAGTTTTTTATGTATCTTTTCATTTGAACAAAATCCAAACAAAAGTTCATGAATAATTCAATCAAAATCCTAAATTGAATTTTGGGTGATTTGGATGAATTTTGAGTAAAATACAAAAAGTTTGTTTTGGCATTCATTGAGAGAGGGAAGGAAAACACTTCCATTTGTCGATCTAGTTTGTTCTTGCTTCTTGGTGTTCATCTATTATTCTTCCTATTTGAAATGGCCTAAATCGATTTGCAAAAGAGGGAAAGTAGAGGAACATCTTTAAGGTCACAAGGGAGAGGGGACAAGGTTGTCGTTGTCGATGTTGTATGGATCAAAAGAACAGAAGGATGTCGAGAAGCAGTCGTCGATTTGCAAATAATAGTGTTCTTGCCTGCAAATATTGATTTATGTCGCTGAAGAACAGAATGAGGGAGTAAAAAGGGGTGGGCTTTCACCGTCGTATAAAGAAGGGGTGATGTTTGTCTAAAAGGGAATGAAAGAGCAAGTGTTTTATAGGATGAGAAAGGTGGGATAAATCCGTGTATTTAGTCGTATCTTGTTACACAGACATATATATACTATTTAGAAACAAGAAGTAAAAAAGACTAATAAATGCTCTTCTATTGCCTTCACATGGCTCAACTTCACCGAAGCAATTAACTGGTATTAACTTGAGGGACCACATCTTTAATGACGCATAAAAATTTGAGAGAATCTGTGTAAAATATGTTTGAGTAAGTAATAGAATTTATTGATATTGGATTTTTTTTTTTAAATAAGAATATAAGGATAAAATATCATTATGGTCTACAATTTAGTATCGAATTTAGATATTGTTAAATGAAAACTAGCATAAAGTTTAAAATACTCCTCCAAGATAAAGGTTTTCATACCATCCTTTTTCTTAAACTTATAACATATGCATTATTTCTTATACAATACGAATTAATGCACCCATAACTCATATTGTACGGCTTTACAACCTATATATCCCCACCACCCACCCCTACATGATGTATGTCTCCTCACTGTCCCACCCCGCAGATCCAAGGAATGTAATCTAATAGCTTCTCGAGTTTAAACTTGGTCTCGAGCTCGAACTTTAATAATTCAGTCGGTCTCGAACATAAAATAAAACTTGTTTAGCTTAACGAATCAAGCTTTATAACACCAATGGTTGACTCGGTTCGTTCAAGAAATTGATTGAATTTTTCCCGTCGAGCCGAGCCATTCGCACATAGATTAATTCAAGCTAACCATGTTCATAAATTATACAATACAAAATATTAAAATTATCAACCTCGAACCAATAAACGAGTTAATACATCGCGAGTTCAAGTCCGTAAATACCATCGAGGACGAGGTCGATAACTCAGAAAATATTCAAGCTTTAGCTCCAGCCTTACATTTTAAAATTATTCGAGCTCGAACCCTACATTAGAATAGCTATTCAAGCTCGAGCTACTATTTTTTCAAGTCAAACTCAAATATCCATATCCATATTTATATTTTTATGTGTGTTAACGCTAAATAGAGTAGTGTGAACCAAAAATGACAAATTTTTGTGATGACGTGGCAAATTTCTATTTCAGAAGCGGTGCTGAATGAAAAAGTTGAACATTACATTCATTGCTCTTCATTGCCCTATTATTAAATATACTTAATATGAACTGTTTATAAATTATTTAGTATTCAATAATTGTCTTTCTTTTCTTTTTAATCTTTTTTGAGTTTTTTTTCGTTAATCTGGATATCCAACCCGTTATATGAGGCGATTAATCCAGGTCGACCACATGTTTTGCAGATAGCCCGGAGTCACCGCATTTGAACCTCCGTGGCCACAAGGAGATTTTTACTTCTTACTGAATTTAAACTTGCGACCTTCAGATACTTTTGACCTTTGAAGACCATCTCAAACCAACCAAACACCACCCTTATGGTTATTTGTTTCTCTTTTTTTTTTTTTTTGAGTTTTCCACAGGCCCTTCTGAGGAAATAACATATTATCCTATTTGGTTTGTATTTCAATCATATGTTTTTATCTTAAACAATAAAAATATTTTTATATTACATTTTTTTGTTTTGTTTCTTAGTATTATTTATTTGGAAGCAATCATTTTAATTCTAGTATAAATTTGTGTTCATCATCAAAAGGCTGTCTCGGAGTATGCCTGAACAAATCCTAACATATTGTTACTGCAGTAAATCAACCATGATAAACACATATACGTCTGGAATCAAACCCTGAACAGATATGATATATCACCACATTCTCCAGAACCTCAACCAGTATGCCACAACTCTTGTACTTGTGGTTGTGCATCATCAAATTTTACTTGGGCAAACTTTGTGAAAATGAAATACATTTTATCACAACTTCAACTTTAGATAACATGCTTTCGAAACCTTTATTTTGATACGCAAATACAACCTCTCAATCATTTAGCTATCTTTTATCCCTATAAGTTCATTACAAGAAAAGTGTTCTATGGTGACGACACTTTTTCATTGATTTGACGTTTCTTCGTCATATATAACTTCCGCAACAACATGGTGTTGCGAACCAAATCCTAGATTTTTTTGCTATTCTCCTTCCCTTATTGTAGTGACATATCGTCACCATATATAGATCATAAAAGCTTGTGGCATGAATATAACAACAAAATAAAAACCAATCGTGACGACATCTTGTTGCTATAGAGCTTTTAAAAACATAATTATGATATGTTATCCTATTGCGACGACATGTCGTCATTGTAGGATATGTAACACTCAAAATCTGGAAAAAACGACCATATTAAAAAAAATTACTCATTGAATAATGAATAATTCCTTTTTAGAAGTCAACACCTGAATACTTATAATGGCAATTTAAAATTTAACATCAACAATTAATAAATAAGTCTTACTTAAAGTCTAGATCAAGGATGTGTGTTACTAAAACCCAACAATAGTCGCTATCCCCAAAATACAAAAGATGTCCTCGAATAGCTAAATTTTTCTCGTGCCTCTAACTAGGAATCAACTCATCATAGTGTCACTAGTACCATTTCCAACAAAGTCGTGATGCACATGACGATAAAAAAAAGTGTTAGGCTTAACGCCTAGTGAGTCCAAACAACTTTCTTCTTTAATATAAAATGATAAAACTGGAAGAATGTTATTTAAATCACAATTTTCCAAATGAAATGTATTCGATATAAAAACAACTTCTTTCCAAAATCCACCATTTTCGTGATGAAAAGTCGGTGATCAAAGCACCTATTCAAACATGAAACGAAGCCCAATACTCACACAAATTATGAATAAGGTTTAATATTCTAAATATTGAAAACTGGATAAAACTCTATTTTCCAAAACACTAAAACATGGATATGTTCCACTATAACAAAACCATAAATTATGGATATACTTCATACTTAAAACAACACCAAAAACATGGATAATATAAAAATAGCACCTTTCAGTTTCGGTAACGAGGGATCGTATGTGGTGAACACAAAATAAGTCATACATCAACATTACTGAGTTTATTTCAAGGTCAATGGGATATGCATTCGACTCTACGGAGTACCAAAGACCCAAGCTCTGTATACAATTCTGATGGCTACCATGGCAAGCCCTAGCTCTGTATACGACTCCAACGACTACCACTGCAAGCATTCGGGTGACCATGATTCCTACTCGTCCCCTAGATGAGTCCCACCCACAAAAGTCAATAGTCTTTGTATACGACTCATATGAGTAATATGAGTACCACCGTAAGTTTTCCTAATCATTGACTTGGTGACTACTCACCAGATATTATAATGAGAACATCAAAACTTCTCACTTAAACAATAAACATCGATCCATTGGTCCCAAAATCCAACTTTATGCAAATTCACTTCCACAATACCAAGTGGCATTGACAAATCATAGGTCTCAGAGTCTAACTCTACATGAGACTATCTCCACAATACTAGAATGACATCATATGACTCATATACCTATGGATCTAATGCATTACAGTTTAAATTACATTACTCCAATTGAATGACCAACTCACTCAAAACATGTAATTTCTAATAAATGCTTATGGATACAATGCATTACAATTTGAATTGCATTACTCAAATTGAATGATTAATGCACTAAAAGCATGTAATCTCTAATAGATGCAAACCACGTCCAAAATTCAACATTGAGTAATTTAAACTAGACAAATATCCCCAAAACTCATTTCGATCAATATCAAATCAATAAACGCCACAACTTATTTGACTACTCAAATAAGAGTCAATATTAGTCAATAAAGTGCATTTGGTCGATAAATATACAAACTCATACATCAAGAGTATGATTAATTCAAAAAAATTCATCATTAGTTGGGACAAATCATTTTCTGGATAAAATCATACAATTTATATTCCCAAAATGCCCAACAAACATAATACTATTCAAATTGTTTATAAAACCAAATACAAAAAATACATTAGCGTCAAATAACCTAATCATACAATAAAACATCAAAAATACACTCTTATGATTTATTTATCAAAATGTTCAAAAAAAAACCCAAATATAAACATTTCAAAAGATTTAAAAAGTACCAAAAATGTCAATCTCATCATATAATCAACACATTTGATAAATATAAAAAAATCTTAAGATTCCAAAACGAACAATTTTGGCATGTAAATAGTTTTCACAAAGCAACTTGAAACTTTTGTTGCTAGATTCCAAATTCACCACAAGAAACAGGGGTTTTAGCAGTGACTATTTTCATTGCTAAACATCCATTTACAGTCATAAACGATTTGTAGAGATGTCATGTTGTCGCTATATCTTCTGGATGAACCTTTTCGTTGCTAAAGGTGTGTCGCTGGAACTCACTTTTCTTGTAACCCAAATCTTTAGCTTTCAAAATGAAGACCTAAGAGCTACAAGTCTAGAAACCTTATCTAGGTCACAACCAAGCCTAGAAATGCACCAAATATGATTATAAGCTTCAACTTCACAAAAACCCAAATATAATCTCAAAAGAAGATTAATACAAGATAAACTCAGAAAGTAGTATGACAAATACTACTTCTAGTAAGCCGAATTTTGAGTACAAACTGATTCAGGAAGTTTGTCTCACCAACTCTACCCACATTCTTGTATAGGAACATACTTGGAATGTTAGACAAAGTAAGTTCTAAAGTAGTATTTTATTAGTATCATACTTTCTTTTATGTTCCCTCTACATACAGAAGGATGAGTTGGGTTAACAAGTGTCTACATCAACTTCAAAGGCTTAAATGAGGAGTATAAGCATGGACTGATCAGTAAATCGGATAAAGACATGTGTTAAAGTTGGACAACAACATTTAGTGCATTGATGGCTATAAGAGGTCATCCTTGACATTAGTTGCAACTAACCTATTTTGAAAGGAATTCTGAGTGATAGGTTCTTAGGAAAAATCTATGTCAACCATCTAAAAGACTATCTAAATACTTTAAATCTGAAAGAATACCTTCTTCTCTCATTCTTTCAATTATCAGAAAAATTTGTCATCAGTTAGATTATCTAGGATCAAGTTTTACCTTCCTAGTTTTCACAACAAATCTCTAATTCTTTGTTTTTAATAAACATATAGAACTAAAAGTGAAAAACTATTATGATTGTATTTAACCCCCTTTTGTACTAACACCTCTTATGTTAGTCATTACCATTCCAGGACCAACAAGTGGTATCAGAGTGGTTTGTTTAAATCCATAACCAATATCCGTATTGACTTCCACAAACAATGATAGTTAGATCCCTATCCAAATCACCATGTTTTCAAAAAGAAAACTTTTTACTTTGGAAAAATTAGATGACACTCTTTTTAAAAGGAGTTGACAATCAAATCTTAAATGTTCTAAAAAAATGGTCCATATGTCTCTACCACCTTTTTCCCTAGAGGAGATGAAAATGACAAAGTCATCAGAACATTGAAGGCAAATCATCAAAACTACGAATTTATGGCAGAAGATGATAAGTAGCAAGTTGCAGTTGATACCAAAGCCAGAACTATCATCATAGTGTCACTACCTGATGATGTCTATCATTCTATCATAAAATCTTACCACTGCAAGAGACATGTGGAACACTCACTGTTCTATATGAATGGACGTCTGAAGTTAAGCAAATCAAAAGGATCAATGTCATCACTGACGTATACAACAAGTTCAACTCTTTTCTAAATGATCTCAAAGTGCATGATAAGGTTTTTGATAATGTTGAAGTACTGCGTAAATTTATGGATTGTTTACCAAATTCATGGGAGAATATAACTGTATCTACAAACTTCTAAGGATTTCCATCTTATGCCTCTTACTACTTTGTATGGAGCTCTATACAACTATAAGCAAACTAAGGTTCTTAGAAGAATGTCTTTCAAGAAGTTAGAAGTACAAACATTTCCTTTATGTATTTCTATTTCAAAAGGTTAGGATCTGTGTCACGTCCAATATATGACACAGATTCAGATAACTTTGAGGAGTACTACAAAAGTGTCACAATTGATTCCAACGAATCTGATAGTGGGACCAATGTAACATCCTTACAAGACATCAATAACTCTCTTTCCCTGATAGCATCTGTTAGTCCCGGAAAAAGGCAAATCCAAACAAGTAACTGTTGAAGGGGGTGGAATACAATTACACAAAATTTCCACTTAATTTAATTCTTTATTGATTTAAAATCAAGAATTACACTCAGAAAACAAGATTGATACTGAATAATAAAGATTAAATATGGTGTAACAATCTTTCACTTGGATAACAAGAACTCAACTAACACTAGAAATTTTATGCCTTTGAGAGAGTCGTCGATTTTTGCTTCTACATGTAGAGAACTATTGAAAGTGTAACCTTGCATGGGAGAACTAAAGTGCTTTAAATATCACCATATGCATTAAATGCTTGGGAACACATGTCACTTGGGGACAAGAGTTCAACATTGATTTCAGAACCTTTTGGAGCATCCTTTTCCTTGTGCAAGTAAAAAGGGACTAGTTAATTATCCATCATTCCTGAAATGTCACTTCAAGAGCATATTAGGACAAACAGACATTTCCAGGTGCTTCAAAGAATGTCTTTGTCAAGTACAAGGTTGGTGAACAACCAATAGCCAGGGGGACTATCCAATCAATAGCTATTGTCTAGAAGAAACTTGGTGCACAAGTTGGATAGTGAATTTTGATATGTATCGATCGATCCAAATTCTTGCAGTATCGGCAAGTCTTCGATTCGCTGAACTAATTTAGTACGTACCAATCTTTTTACAAGTACAAGAACCAAAATATATCAGAGTACAGATGCTAAGAATTTAGAAGACTGATCGAAGATCATCAACAAATTATTGGTGACCCAACAACATTAAACTTCAACAAAGTGGCTAGAAAAGGCGATCGTAAAAGGAAAATCCAAAGGAAGGTTCTTAAAAGGATTGTCTAGTAAATCAAAATATGCTAGCCTAAGATAAATCTAAGGATGAATGTTACAACTGTGGAAAGAAAGGTCATTTAGCAACAGACTCTGAATCCCCACCGACGTCCACCACTACAAACACAACCCCTTCCTGCATTCTAATCCCCCTCAACCATCGACCACCGGTCACCGTTCCCTCTCCGGTTTATTTTCTGGTCAAAACCCGGTCAAACCGCAATCCTCGTCCCCGGTTAAGACTTAATTATAGAAAATAGTATATATATATATATATATACATATATTTTATAAAATATATTAATAAAATTATATACCGGATATTAGGCGGGTCGGGGGATAGGCTACCCGGCCCCAACCCCGGTTTGAGTCTACCGGGGATCTCTGGGACCCATTTTAGTGTGGAATTCCCGTCCCCGTTAAGGTCGGGTGAGTCGGGTTTCCCACCAAGTCGGGGAAAATCACCATCCCTATAAATTGGGTTGATCGAGTGTCATATTTTTTGAATTTTATAAATAACTAATATGTTAAATATGATTACAAAAATCTATATCATTATAATAATCTTATATCTCTAAAGAAACAACTCCGTAATTTGTAAGCTAACTTATAAGTGAAGTTCCCAAAATCATACAAATCAGTATAATTCTTCAAGATCAAGAACAAGATTAGTAGAGAGAGATTTTCACCAAATATGATATTGATTTCTTGAGAGAGAATTACAATGAGATTAACAATCACTAATCAGATTATGAACTGAACTTAATGACAATTAAGTGACTAAATCCTATTTATACTAAAGAAATAGTAAATGCTAACTATTACAAAAACATTACAATGGGAGAACTTGAAGAAAACATTTAAGCATAAACTTAAACCCAACAATCTCCCCCTTTGGATTCAAGGTCGAGACATTGTAAATCTGGATTTTCTAAGTCCGAGCAGTGTCTCTAGCCTCCTCAATGCATTCTGATATTACAATATATCATCAAGTAGATCTAAGGCATTGATCAGCAAATACCTATCCTTTGGACTAATCCTCTCTGACTCCACAGCTCTATCGTTATCAGCCCTCCTCGTCTCAAGCGCCCGTTTCACCATTCTAATAGTGCCATCACTATATTTATTCAGCTCACTAAACCTCATCAACTTCTTTATCCGACCCTAGGCACTGTACACAACTCCGAACTCCGGTTCTTCAAGAATTATATATAACGGATAGCCTTCAATATCTTCTAGCTCTTGATCAGGTCTCTTCAAGTTAATGATTCTTTGACTGTCTTCAAGACCCATTTGGACGTCAAGAACCATAGACACTTTGACATGACTCTGCATAAATCTTTTGATAGCACTAAGACCAACAAGTGCTCCTTCTCTTCTAACCATCATGTTTTGCAGTTCATGGCACATATGCTCAAAGTCTTCTAAATAAAGGTAAGAGAAATCAGCTTTGCTAAATACCTAGACCTTCCCATCTTGTCGTGTAACTGTGAACACCGGATACCAGACTCTAAGAAGTCTTTGGGCATCAATTTGTTTGATTGAAACAACTCGATTTTTTGTCCAAACTTGGTTGATCGGGAGACGCTTTGCCTTGAGAAAGTGCTTGTACTCTAAATGATATTCTTTGATTTCCTTGTGAATGCCAAGGATCTTATCAGCACTTAGAGCTTTGCGGTGCTGGAGGAAGATATCGAAACAAATGTCCTCCAGATAAGGTTCTCTGATCTTTGCACGATCATAACCTGGAACGTTCGCTCGAATTTCAAACGGCACATAGTTTTTAGAAAATATTCCAGTCAGATCAAATGCCGCTCTCGGAGTCTCAGACGCACCAAGATCAACTGTAGTGGGGGGTTCAGGCAAAGTCTGACGATCACCCTGGAATAGGAAGACAGGGTCTTCTTCATTAATATCAGCTTCAAAGTCAAAATACAACCCAGATGATTCGTCAATGTTGTCAATATCTTCACCGAAATCCTGCTCTCCACCCAGTTCTGTAGCAAACACTTCATTGAAACCAACATTGGCTGACAAATCCAGTAGCAGCCTTGTTCCTACTGTGGAGTCCGCCGGCTTTTCAACCATTGGCTCGATCACTGGATTTGCCTCCAAAACTGTCTCATCTTCCACAATTATGGGCTTAGTAGTTCTTTCTCTTGTTGATTCTGGGACAGAACTTTCAACGTTTACTGCTTGAGAAGTTGGCTGTCTTTCAACACTTTGAACACGAGCAGATGACTCAGCCAGCCTCTGTCTCTTTCTTTCCCCCTCATGATGATCAGGATCATCCAGATCATCATGTCTTCGCTTCAGTGAGGTGGTTTGAGCTCGACAAGTCTCTTCTAAGATAGATACCCGTTCGGAGAGGGCATCAATTGAACTTTTTAAGGCTTGAGTGTTTGATGTGATTAACTTACTAACTTTTGAGAAGTTAGAAGCAACCACATCTTGAAAGGCCAAAAACTCTAAGGCTCTAACGATGGGATCATTATCAATAAGCTGGCGGAGGAGCCCAACCAGATATGCATCTTCCGCATCAGGGTTTTGTGTTGACATTAGCTTGGCGTACAACAAAGATTTAAGCTCATCCATCGTTTGCTCTTGTACCCTCGGAGGCTTAGGTACAAGCGGTGGAGAAGGCACAGACGGTTGATCTTCTACTACTGGCTCCTTCCCCTTCAACAACCTTTTGAGACTTGAAATTTGTGCTTCCATGTTATCTTGAACAACCTTTAGCGCGCCGTCCAAATATTCCCTTGACACGAAGAGTAAGATCATTCCTGGATCACTTAGATTACCAGTTGAGACAACAGTTGAATAAACTGTTGTGCCTACGTTCAGTGTTGGCAAAATGGTATCACTGGTAGGACTTCCGACCGGTCCTTGTGGTAGGTCTATTGACACCACTTTGGTCGTTCTAGCAGGTTCACTAAGAACCTCAATGGAAGCAACAGATGTTCTAGACTCTTGTGTACCTAACTGTATAGGCTCTAAACTCGAGGTGCACAGAATCGAAGTCGTAGGCTGGGGAAGCGTCCTACTTGTTTCGATATATACATTCTCCGAGTGAGAAGTAGATAAAATATGTGTTATATCCCCATGATGAATTGAAACAACTGGTTGTTGAGAACCAGTTAAGTGGTCGGGATGGGTGTGCAAATGCATAGCTGGGCTAGCTATGTCTTCTTCAATACCAACATTCAACGGATGAATGTCTTAGCAGATGTGGGTGCCCGGTTATGTGTTTCGGCTGGGATAGGAGCTTGATCTTCATTTTGTGCTCCACTCTCACACTCACCATCTTTTTCTTCTTCCCGTACACTCAACCTCTCAACATTTTCAACTTGAGCTCCCTCATCACCTTCTTCTACTGGAATATCTGAAACATCTTCCAGCATACGATCATATTCATCATATCTGCCTCCAAAATCATCAACATTGAAGGATAGTGAATGTAGACTTGGACAAGTCTATGGAGCTTCAAATTCTGGAAAAATATCTTCAATGTTCTCAATCACTGCTCCAATTTGAATATTCTATGACAGCATCGGTTGAGCAGGATTGTCAGCATCATCATTATCATCATCATCACCCTGAGCTACCTGATTATCGGATATAGTATCTTTCGAACTTGTAGAAGTTGTGGAAGTACTTTCTGTTGAAGTACTATGTTGATCAGAGGCTCCCCGCTCCTCATCACCCCTCTCATTTACATTTTCTCTCAGCTTACAACCCTGTTCAGATAACTCTTGTTCCTGAACACACTTAACTAAATCTATACCCTCTCTCAGCTGAAGCATGGGTTGATCCCGGCGCAAGTTCAACCGATTCTGGTTGAACTATAGGATCTATCACTCTCCTATAGTCTATTACGCACTGAGCCCTCTGATCAGCGAAGGCAAAAAGCTCGGGTGGGATTTCCATAATGGAGTCCAAATGTTCAACTTCGGTGTGTTGCCGAATATGAGTCATAACGAACGTTGGCCCAACGTCACTGTTTGCCCTGGTCGGAATGTCATCGTTTGAGTTCATCCTGGCTTTAATGAATATTGCAGAAATCATTGAAATGGCACGAACTTAGACCAATTCGTTCCATATTATCAACGTGTAGTCATACTTGCGCGTGAATACAATTCCATGGAAAAATTTAAGGAACGAACTGCTACAAGTATCGATTCCGGCTGTTTTTGATGTTAGGCATCTATTGAGGATTGAAAACAGAAGATACCAAATTGATGGTAGGAATCGCCGTTTGAACTGCGAAAGATTAGTCAACTCTTGCGAGTATCCTAATCGTTTGATATCACGGCAGAGTTCGTCGTCGGTGACTAACGGTTCAAATCCTGTCGAGCCCGGTCCTAGAAAGCATAGCATTCTTCGGAATCGTTTTAGCGTCAAACGACTGACATATTCGTCTACACTTCCTTCGATAATGTATGTTTCACCGTCTTTAGCAAGAATTAACGTGTTCCAAAATTGTTGGAGATAAATCATCGGGACTGGAGTATGGGCAGAAAGGGCATATGATATCGGATGTCCGCGAAGGATTTCTGGTATAATTTGGTATTCAGCGGGCATGTCGAAGTTGAATGAATGATTATTTGGTTTAATTTCAAGAAACTGGCTTTGAGGAAGGAGGATTTCTTCGGGAATGGGATTATTTGTGGGTTGGTTTGGGTTATTGATATTATTAGATCTGACCGAAGGAATATGGGATTCCTCATCAGACTGATGTTGTTGGTCAGCCATTTGTACCTGTAAAAGTTCCCAAAATATTAGATCCCGATTAAAGAAACAAAGCTAGTATCTCGAAATCAAAACAAAAATTTGTAAAAGAAATTGAAAATCTTAAAAAAATAAAGTTTAAAAAAAATTTAACTAAAAAAAATTTCTAAACAAAAATTAAACTAAAACTTAAAAAAAATTAAACTAAAAAAAATAAAAACTAAAAAAAATCTAAAAACAACAAAAAAAATACTTAAAAAAATTCTAAAAAAATTATCTACAAAAAAAATTATTCTAAAAAAACTTTAAAAAAATAAAACTAAAAAAACAAAAAATAAACACCCGGATTAGATATCCGGTCAACAATAGAAACCAAAAAAAAATCTAAGACTTAAAAAAATCTTAAACCGGACAATATCAACCTGATTAAGGTTGATCGGAGTAAACTCCGGTCACCTTCTTCGGTTAATAATCCGGTCAAAACAAACTCTAAAAACCCTAAATCGAACAAAACCAAAAAAAATAAACCTAAGCTAACCTAAGATCTAAATCGGACAACACTAAACAGTTTTATTAGAATCGATCTATGAGATTTGGTTCATTTTAAGTTTCAATCGATTTATGTTTATCTAAACAGATTTATGATCATTAAAGTCCAACTTCTCCCAAAATCATACAAATCAGAATAATTCTTCAAGATGAAGAACAAGATTAGTAGGGAGAGATTTTCACCAAATGTGATATTGATTTCTTGAAAGAGAATTACAATGAGATTCACAATCACTAATCAGATTATGAACTGAACTTAATGACAATTAAGGGACTAAATCCTATTTATACTAAGGAAATAGTAAATGCTAACTATTACAATGGGAGAATTTGAATACAACATTTAAGCATAAACTTGAACCCAACAATAAGACACTACAATTAATGACCTATTCATGAAATCACGTTATGCTATATTTTTTTTATAACAATAAGCATTTTATATATAATAATTCCAAAATAAACACGTATACAAAAGTATGTATACCAACTTCTATATATACATACAATTAATTACAATAAATGATACTCCATCAATTATGCCAAAATACTATCTTCAAATTCCTAGCAGTAGCACTACGACATGAATTTATCATGCCAAACACATGTTGATTTTCATTTGAATCAATGAAGATGTGTTACTAAAAGGGCACTTATCCCTTAGACTTATGTCAACATATAATCATCGCTATGTAAGGTCGTTTATTCACATATTAAATACAAGTTTTTAAACAGGGTCCTAAAATTTTAGGGCTCAATTTTACTTATGTTTGGGAATGATTTATACACACTTGTGAATCAAGCTCAATAAAAACCTATCTAATTTTTTCAAATTAAAAAAAAACGGCTATTTAATTTCTGAATTTTTCGATCAAAACAAAAAGACTCTTCGATATTCTTCTTTCTTTATCATTTTAAACATTTTTTGTTTTTTTAATGTGTAAGAATTTTAATATGATATGAACATTTATGTTTTATTTTGTTTGTAACTCATTTTACACGATCTATAGTTTTTGTACATGTATAACTGGTGAAACAGGGCGTGCAAAAAGATTTAGAAGGCCATGTCGATCATCTGATGCTCCCTATTTGTCGAGTATCTTGTGCGTATTTGTGCATAGTGGTATTCGGTACAACATTAGAGGAGCACAATCCCTCAAACTGCTATTTTTTTGAATCTCGGATGGTTTGATGATTAGCTAGTTTCCGAATTTTAATAATTCAACTAATTGAAGATAAAATTCTTATCTTTATGTAAATAAATGGAAATTTCCTCACATCTTGATTTTATATTTTATTTATCTATTTTAATAGTAACTATATCTTAAAAATCATGTGATGTATAAACTTAGACAAATAAATATGTGACATTACATAATGTTTTTATTAAATATTTGTCAAACGTTTTTTTAGTAAACCATATATTTAAGCAAGTATATCTTATGATTCTTTTTTATTTAATATTGTGCATATTTTATTGGGTTTGTTTTGGTTGGGTTGTCTGTAGTTTATTTATAGTTTTTTTTTTAACTTCTGTTTTTTTCTATCCGTTTTTTTTATTCAATGGGTTGTTGCACCTCACAGTTGTCTCTTTTTTTGTTTTAACTAGTGTTGCAACTACGTATTGCGCGGTGGCGAATGATATCATCTTTAAAAAGAATGTTATAAACTAAAATATGAAGTCTTCTTCTAAACAACTTTTAGAAAAATGTGTTTGACAACTACTCATTAACATTAAAAGTTTTTAAGAGTAGTTGACAACAATCTTAGAACCGTATGCTAATTTAAGTTCTCTAACTATGCTCGAGAACGGTGTTGCAATGTACTCTTCAAATGTTTGACTAATGTTAGTAGTTTGTTTAACTTGAAATCACTGTTTTAATTGAAATCTCATTTGAAGTTATGAAAAAAAAAAAAAAACATTCTATAATATTAGTGAAAATTTGAGCGGCGCGTAAGCTGTAGCAACAGCAGTGGAAGCTCAAGACAATGCATGAAAAACCACATCATCAAACTAAGATAATGGATATTCCCCCATAAAACAATAAAATTAATATCAAGTAGGGTCGATGACCCACATATCAGATATTAAACTGATAAAAACAAATACTACACTTTATCGTGACATTCTATAATATTTGAATTGTAAATTAGAGAAGTGCGTCAAGCATTGATAGTAGTAACACCAAGACGAAGGATAAATAACTACATCACCAAGTACTATAATGGGCATTCCCATATAAAAAATAAAATACTAAGAATCATATATTAGATATCAAACTAAGAATATATAATAAAGTTGATCTAAACAAAAAAAAACATAAGATTCATGACATATATATAAGTTAAAAACATGTATTGTATTTGATCTTAAGAAAAAGGTTGAAATTCCAGAAAAATATGTTTGTTCCATTTTTAGTCATTTCTTTTTGTAGCAATCTCTCTCTTGTCACTTTCATTCCATCATCCAATGCGGGATGCAAGCAATATTGAGAAAAAAAGTTGGCCCTTTTTCTTTTTGTATCCACTTCCCATATGCCTCTTTCATTCTTTGATTCAATGTGGGATACAAACATTAATGTAAGAAAAAAATTATTTATAATGTTTATAAGTTGTCACCAGATTATCCGTGGTTATTACTTTTACATGGATAAAGATAAAGATATAAAAATATAGACTATATATAAATATATTGTTTTTACAACTATAAATTCTACCAATTTTATGGTGTTGATTTATTGTCAACTTTATATTATTTTTTATATTAGTTTTTGGTATGTATTTTTTTTATAAAAGATGGTTGTCCAAAAAACACGTCAACCAAAAAGTTGCACAAACTCTCTTAGTTTTAAAAGATATCTAAACCTTTTAAATATTCACTTATTCTATATTGTTTGGTTGGTTTTGATTTCAATCAAGGTTATATATTTTGTATTATTTGTTTGGTTTATTCTTTAATATATTATATTAATATTGACATTGATTGATGATTGATCGCAAATTCATTTTTTTCTTCTTTCAGATACTTACCTTCATCTTCGAATATATCACATTCTCATGGATTTGCAGCAATAACATATTGTTTCTTTATATATAGGCTTATTTCATTTTACTTATGATTATATAATCAAGTTTAGTCATAATAAATATAATTATAGATTCAATTTCAGTTATAACGAACTAAAACAATCAATAAATTGTTCGTTATATTATTTAAAAGTTTTAAATTCAACTTTTAATATAAAATATATATAGTAAATTTGTATCATTGCCTTCCGTTGTTATTTTAAACTCAACTGATATAAAAGAATTTTTAATATGAATAAAAATTTTGCAAAAATAGAGAAAAGTTAAAATGAACCAACTATTGTAATAACCAAAAAAAAGGGAAAGGAATTTTTAGTCGTTAAATTTCAGGGACTTATAGTATAAAGCGATCAAAGTGAAGGGTTTAGACCCTAAAATTGAATGCAATTTAATGACAGCAAACTCAATGGTCATGAACCTACGACCATTTATTATGGCTTATCGTTTCATATTCCGTGAAACCGCCAATGGGGCTTAGTATAAAATGGGAGTTTGTAGCTTTATGTGTAGTTTGGGGGTTAAGAAGGAGAACTATTGTGAGAAAAGRCGACGGTGGACGYTGTAATGAGAGTTGACGGTGCTCTACATCGTAGCTAGTTTGGCACCAATCGGGGAGACGCTAGCCTCTTCAGAGAACGATTTGGACTACGAATTTTACTGTGAGTTACACGTGATTTATTTTTAAAATAGTTGCATGCCTTATTATCCACATGTTGTTTGAAGTTTCTCGAGATTTTTGATATGCTGTATATGCGTGAAAAGTTCAATATTTTTATAATATATGTTTTGAGTATTTATGTGTCAATGGGGATGTACTACGATACGATTTTGTAAAGACGAGCATGCTTTGTGAGCTTGTCTAAGTCGTAAGTGCGGACATGCTATGTGAGTTCGCCAGGTAATGTTGTGTGAAGTAGACATCTCCCATGACGTCGTTGCTTTGTGACGTGGACACACACTATAATATCTTTATTTTTTGAAAAGTATTATTCTCATCAAGGCATGCTAATTTATAAAGCTTCGTGAAAATTGTTTATCGTAAAAGTTGTTGCTCATGCATGAAAACCGTGGATTCACTGGGCCTAAGGCTCACCCAAAACTCTTTTAAAACTTTTTCACCCAGACGGCTATTAGACTGGAAAGAAAAGTTGGATAAAGAGATAAATAAGGATTAGCATCAAAGAAGGACATGTACAGATCAAGGCATTGTTATATAGAATAAAGTATGTTCGTCAAGATTATAAGTTTAGATGGTGATATAAATTGTAAGATTAGAAATTTTATTTCCGCTGCAATGTAAGTGTTTGATCTTGGGATACTAGTTTTGTTATATTTAAGTATTTGA
>NC_037544.1:24772045-24773891 GCF_001531365.2 Cynara cardunculus var. scolymus | reverse complement strand
ATGGTGATATAAATTGTAAGATTAGAAATTTTATTTCCGCTGCAATGTAAGTGTTTGATCTTGGGATACTAGTTTTGTTATATTTAAGTATTTGAAATTTTGGGATGTTACAACTATAGTACTTAATACAAAAAATTCTCTAAATTATGTATATAAGCATTTTTTTTTTCGCAAAAGAGGGTGGGCCAAATTGAGCCAACCTCATGATTTAGCATAAAAGTACTCACTCTCCTTTCATATATTGACTCCATACTTTCAATTTTGTATCTACTCACCAATTGTGATAATGAAAATCAATTACCTTTAATATTTAAAAATACTCAATCCTCATTTTGTCACATCACTTACCTTTGGTTTCTCTTTTAATATGCATATATCGATATTGATGATTGATTTATTTGTGACACAATACCATTGACAATGCTTTATTATTATGATGTGTGTATATAGATAATATTATGATGTGCTTCATATATTTCGTTTCATCAAATTTTATACAGACTTTATTATCTATGGCTAGCTTATGAACAGATAAAAGATTTACATTAAACTCAGGGACAACAAGGACATCGAATAAGGTCACATTATTAGATAACTTCAAATTACCAATTTTATTTATCTTAGCCTTAGTATCATTAGGGTGACTGACTCTAAGATTTAAATCTATGACATCGACAACATTTTCTAAGTTTCTTTTAGTTTGGGGGGACACTTTTGAGAAAACTTGTCCAAGAAATAAATCCTCCGCCATGGAACTTAAGATCCATGAGAGGACAACCGTGTTAGACCCCATAACTCTTATTTGTAAAAGTAATGAAAAACAACAAGTGTGAAGGACCAGAAGGCCGATGGAAGACTTTTAGAAAAAAGCGCTAAGTGTCCAATACAACCAGAAGGCCGATGAACGACCAGAGATGTGATGAACTGCGCATCTTCATAACCCCTCTGGTTACCAACACTTGCAGTCTACCAATCATATATCGATATTGATGATTGATTTATTTGTGACACAATACCATTGACAATGCTTTATTATTATGATGTGTGTATATAGATAATATTGTTAAAATACATGTCTTTTCCAATCTTGACTTGTTAACTAATTCAACTTTGAATGTCCTTTGTTTGTTAATCTTTTAACAGATATGGGTAGAATATGTAAATTGCTTAAAGTTGTTGCTGGTGGTCAAATAGGAGGACTACGCCTCACTAAAGAAGGTTTATAAAAGGTAGCGTAGTAAAAGTGTTGATTCTTCAAGGGCCTTTCCTGTCAATTACTAAATCATATATAAAGGAGCTTATAGCCGGATACAGCTCATTCACAAATCATTTTTTCTCTAAACTCTTGAGATTATGCAAGCATTTCTCTTTCTCTCTCTATAGATTCATATAATCGTCTTTGATCTTTACGTATCATATTGAGTTAGTGTTCTCTAATCCTTTCTTTAGATTCTATGATATTAGCTTTGTAGATCTTAGATTTGTAATATATTCTTTACATTTCTGTTGTTGCAATCTTCTTTTATGTTCTGAATATTAATATGTTTTCGTATTATGAAAGTTAACAATTATGTTTCTAATTTAACTTATAAACATTGTTTTAAAACATAATTTCATTAAAACAGTTAAAAAAATGCAATTAAGTGGGCACGAAATAAGTGTACCACAAGATTTGATTTTTATATTAAAATGGACGATGAAAACAACCAACACATAAGCCACATTTTCAAGATTTGATAAATACTCAAAGCTCATTAAGCCACCTCATTGTCCTTTGGTTGCTCTTTTAATATATATATATATATATATATATATATATATATATATATATATATATATATATAGG
>NC_037544.1:24770329-24770878 GCF_001531365.2 Cynara cardunculus var. scolymus | reverse complement strand
TTATCAAAAAATTGTGTAAAATGACATAAATACCCTTATCAATTAAATTTAATTAAAAACAAATRGAATTTTCTTATTGGTCGAAATTGGTTTACACGGTTTTTTAGAATTGGATGGTTTGCATTTGAACCTGCCTCTCTCTCTCTATATATATATATTGATTCAATCTCTCATCAAAGTGGGATATCTCAAACTCAACTACAATTCACCAACACTTCAATACTCAATTCACATGATACACTTAATTATCTCTTGGTTCTTATTTTAATATACATATACATATACATATATATATATATATGATTGTAAACATAATTCATTTTTAGTTTTATATAATAAGATTTGTTTTGTAAAAATAGGGTCATCCAAGTATGATAACCTTATGAGTCAAGCTTCATGAGTAATATATATATATATATATATATTCAATCTCTCATCAAAGTGGGATATCTCAAACTACTTCAATACTCAATTCTCATGATACACCTAATTACCTTTTGGTTCTTATTTTAATATATATATATATATATATATATATATATATATATT
>NC_037544.1:24767032-24769589 GCF_001531365.2 Cynara cardunculus var. scolymus | reverse complement strand
ATATATATATATATATATTATGAAGCATACATATGGGGGTTAGGCATGCACAGGAACGACTACTTTAGCCGACTTTTCTGTTAAGGAAAGTATAAAAGGGAGTGAAGTCTCCATATTTCTCTTCTTGCTATTTTGAGAAGATTTGAACGATTTAAAGAGATAGAGAGATTTGACCGGATTGCTTACAAGAAGTTGGTTTCAAAAAGGTGAGTGGTTCAATTGATTTTGAAACTCTTTGTAATTGCATAAAATTGTTGTTTAACTTTTCACCCGGTTTAAAGATTAAACCGCATGAGTGTTGTCCAAATTATGAATAAACCGGTCAAGAGGTAAGCGATTAAAGGCTAAATCGCTTGGTGAAATCCACCAGTTTAGTCTTAAACCGGACGAAGATTGAACGGATTAAGTCTAAACCGGACATGCTTTACCCGGTTTATGGATAAATCGATCACTAAAGTTAGCCGGTTTATATGTTAGGCGATTTATGAATTTTAAATCATATTATGAGTATTAATCGGAGAAGTACGAATACGATTATGCATAGTGTTGTCCGGATTTGATATCCGGACGAAAGTGTGGAAATTTATTCTAAGGTGTTAAATCGGACAAGCCAAGTGAGGTGTTGTCCGCATTTGTTATCCGGACAAGGTTGACCGGGTTATTTGATTTACTTGTCAATTGATGATACTTTTAAACAATAAATGGGAAATTGAAAAAATAAATTTGAACTGATAATAATTCCATTGACTGCGTTCTATTCTATATGGAATTGTTTTTGTGAAATGTTTTGATGGGGAAATAAGAGTGGCATATTAAGGAGATGTGTATCATGGGATAAGGGTGGCATATCAAGGAGAGATGTTCATTTGGATATAAGGGTGACATTTGTATGTGTAACATGTAATATAACTCTTACTATTATATCCTATAAGATTACTGTAATTTGGAATCTTTATTTCTTTGTGATTTAAGGATTTAGAATCAGAGTTCTTATTGGAAATCATAGTCTGAATGTTATTGAGGAGGAAATAATAGGTTTGGCCTGAAACTTTGAATAAACCTTATTTGATTTGAAAGGTTTAAAAGTGGCATTATAATAAACTGGTTAGTGTAAACCTGTTTGGATTTGATATATTATTTGCAAGCAGAAAAATTTCGCTTGAAAAGTGAAAGGTATTGGTATTATGATCCTAACTTGTTCATATATTTGCGATATATATGAAAAGTTGTTTTACTTAAAAGTTTTGGTGATTTTCACCCTGCAATAACATAATTATGGTGACTCACTAGACCTTTCGGTCTAACCCTCGTTTTATGATTTTAAACATGTAATACAGGAAGTGCAGAAGGTAAGGGAAAAGGGAAAATGTGATAATTTCCCTATATGTTTACCTGAATGGAGAATGGCTGATGATATGTATAGTTTTGATAGATGAAACTGATTTAGTGCAAAAGTTGTATTTTGAATTTTTGGACCATGTATTTTGTGCTGGTAGATTCTTGTACTAAGGGACCAATGTGGTGTACAAACATGTATTTCTTGTATATGAAGTATATGTTACATGCAATGTGTGAAAACGGGTGTTACATCACCAATGTGGGATATCCCAAACTCAACCACAATTGACCAACACTTCAATACTCATTTCTCATGATGCCACCTCAATACTCTTGGTTCTTCATTTAATATAGATATATAGTAAACATAATTCATTTTTATTTTTATATAATAAGATTTGTTTTATAAAAATAGCATCATTCAAGTAAGATAACCTTATGAGCAGGGGCGGAACACAAAGGCTTCTAGCTTAGGGGCCAAAACGGATCGCGAGTACGCAAATAATTTTAGCCTGGCTTGTAAAAAATATACTAGACTCAAGCTCGATCTTGAATAAGTATTTGAAAGAAAGGCTCAAGCTCGAATATTTTTTTCAATGTTCGAGCTTTACTCGAAAAGTTAACACTAGACTCGAGTTTGATCTCTAATAACTATTTCAGGGTATAGCTCGAACTCGAATTTTTTCAACATTTGAGCTTGGTGCTTGTTTAACAATTTTAAGTTATGAATTATATCTAAATTTCAAGTATTATAAATTTTTTTATAGGCTTGAACTCGAGATTGATTAACGTTTGTATTGTCTCGAGCTCGATAATTTTTATATTTTGATTGTATGACTTATTAACATTTAAACATGTTTGACTCGAAAAATTTAATTGAGTTTTCAAACGAGACCAAGTTGAGTATTGATGTTAAAGGAGTTCTATTTTTCATTCGAGATCGCGTTGAGTGTGTGTATATCTATGTGTGTATATGGTAGATAATATTAATTTAAAAATGATTATTGATTGATTTTGCGTCTAAAAATACTCTACTAAAATGGTTTTATATGAATTATTAGTATTTTTTGAATTCAATGTTATTTCTAAGGATAAAAAGGATATAGTATTAAAGACTTTTTCGCCCACTCCTATAAAATGTCATTTCATCACCTTCACTTATCATGATATTTAGCTTTATTATTTGACCAACCCCTCTCTTATATATATATATATATAT
>NC_037544.1:24764488-24766367 GCF_001531365.2 Cynara cardunculus var. scolymus | reverse complement strand
CATATGTGAACAAAGGGGAAAAGGGTATTTAGGTAATTTTCTTTTTTATATAACTTTTATATCATTAATTAGGAGTTACAAAATTAAAAAATCTCATTATTTTTGTTAATTTATTTTTATTAATGTAAGAACCATATGAACACACACACACACATATATATATATGTATATATATATATATATATAAACCATTGTGTCAAATACGAACAAAAATTGACATATATATGAACTTTGACTATATAACATTCATGAACATAATAAGAATAGCTGCTACATGAAAGGAAATAAATAAATAAAACATGTATGAACACAATATGAACAGCTTATGAACAATAGTTCCTTCATTATGAGCACATTCAGGAGCGAGTCAATGTTAAGATATGCAGCTAGTGTACATTTGAACACAATATGAACACTTGTGAACAATAGTTCCTTCATTATGAACACATTCAGGAGCGAGCCAATGTTGAGGTACATATGAACACAATATGAACAACTTGTGAACATTAGTTCCTCCATTATGAACACATTCAGTAGCGAGCCAATATTGAGATATGCAACTAGTGTACATATGAACACTTATGAACAATAGTTCCTTCATTATGAACAATGGGTTTATCCATAATAGCTTGAACGATACCGAAAACTTTACTATCGGGTTTCTTCTACCAATCACAAATTCAAAAACATTATATATAGAAAAATCAGTATTATAATAAAGACAAGATCAATAATAAATTAACAAAAAATATGAATTCTATATTAGATGCCTTGATTCATGTCTCTATTACAACATATACGAACACACCTTAACGTATATGAACACTAGTTGCAGTCTATGGCAGGTCAAACATCACAAACAGCTGATGGAGCCGAATGGTTATCAGAATTGAATTGCATAACAAATTGAATTGACGATGAACTCATTCCATTTGAACATATGAATTGGGCTCATAGTAATAATTAGAGAAAAAGCTACCAACACAATGTGAACTATAAAAAACACAAAAACGTCATAATCAACATAATTTCGATTAAAAATTCATATGAACACTTATGAACACACACAGGTCATTAGATGCCTTGATTCATGTCCCTACTAGAACATATATGAACACAACTGAACGTATATGAACACTAGTTGCAGTTTATGGCAGGTCAAGCATCACAAGCAACTGATGGAGCCGAATGGTTATTAGAATTGTATTGCATAACAAGTTAAGTTGACGATGAACTCATTCTATTTGAACATATGAATTGGGCTCGTAGTAATAATTAAAAAAAAGCTACCAACACAATATGAACTATAAAAAAACACAAAAACGTCATAATCAACATAATTTCGATTAGAATGAATACAATAACATATTAATCCATTACCAATACAAACGCTTTGATTATTGTCTTCACTTCTGGAACTCGAAGTCCTATTGTCATCGTAAACAATTTTAACCTTCCATTGTTGTCGAGTTGTTTTCCAATGGGTTTATCCATATTAGCTTGAACGATATCGAGAACTTGACTATTGAGTCTCCTTTAACAATCACAAATTCAAGAACATTATAGATAGATAAATCAATATTATAGAAAAACAAGATCCATAGTAAATCAACAACAATTATGATATTTTTTTGATTTTGTAACTCCCAATTAATGATATGGGAGTTACATACAAACTAAAATTACATATTTACCCTTGTCATTAAATTATGAGATGGATATGAACCTAGATAAAAGATGGATTTTCATTGGTTGAGCATGGTTACCAAAGTTAACAATAATTTTGGTTAACATTTGAACCAAACTCTCTCTCTATATATATATACTAGAAGAGTACTCGCACAATGTAGCGAGATACATCTCGATTTTAGTGTTTCAT
>NC_037544.1:24759446-24764233 GCF_001531365.2 Cynara cardunculus var. scolymus | reverse complement strand
ATGAAGTAATTTATATTTGGTTTAATAATATAATTTTTTTCTTATAAAGATAATAATTAATTATTTTGTTAAAACTCGATAATTATCCTAATTATATTTTTGATTTTTTATATTTTAACATGAAATGTTTATCCTATATTTGATTATGTTTATCCGTAGTTAGTTACACGAATTCAAACATGAAGCTTTAATTAGTTGTACTAATGCATAAATACTTGTAATCTTGAATTTTAAGTAATATGCATCAATATACCGTACTTCATGCATAAAAAATGGTTTTTAATAGTTTTTTTTGTCAAATGCTTTATAATATAGTATATATATATATATATATATATATATATATAATGAGACATAAAATATAAAGCTATTGGATTTAAGACTTGCAATGATATTTTTACTAAGATTAATATCATTAATTTCGTTAGCTGTAATAAGAGATATAGATTTTTTCAGGATCCAAAGAATAACTAGCTTGTTTTTTTCTACAATTTCAATCGTCAAAGTGAGCCTCAATTTAAATTTTGGAGTCAACTAGAAAGTTGAGCTTAAAACTAGATAGCATACCATGCCAAGTGCTATTGCCTCTTGGCTCTTGGATGTGCATGGGCCAAATAAAATTTTAATTAAAATATCATTATCCTATAAACTTAGCAATAACCACACACAAAAACGCAGGGGGCTATGGCCCTTATACGCCACATAAGGCTTTGCCCCTACTTATGAGTCAAACCTAATGAGTAATATATATATATATATATATATATATATATATATATATAAGAATCAAGAGGTAATTAAGTGTATCATGAGAATTGAGTATTGAAGTAGGTTGAGATATCTCACTTTGATGAGAGATTGAATCAATATATCAAAGTGGGATATCTCAAACTACTTCAATACTCAGTTTTCATGATACATCTAATTATCTACTTCGGTACTCAGTTTTGATGATACATCTAATTATTATAAGGGTTAGATTGCAAACCGTCTATTTCATGCAAACTATAGAAACCAATTTCAACCTGTTGGGTTCAAGTTAGAGCGTTAAAGTTGTATTCAAGTTTCTCCTTAGAATAGCTTTATTTTGTAATAGTGTAGTTTTACTATTTCCTAGTATAAATAGTATTTTTCCTTTGTAATTGTCATTACCAAGTCATTAGCAGAATTGTAATCAAGAATTTCAGCTGTAATTTTCTCTCTCTCAATCTAATCATTCTTTGAAGATATTCTTTCTACTTTTCTATTCATCCTAATTCTTGAAGATCGTATGATGTTTGTATGATTTTGGACTTCACAATTGGTATCAAAGCAGACTGCAGCAGTTTTGATTAGAGGATTGAACAGATTTTGCATATTTTTTCACGAATTTTTTGAAGATTCATCGATCTAGGTCATGATGTTCATCACTGTTCTGGAGAGTTCTTCATCCAGATTGGGTTTTTGATCTTAAATCGGTCAATTTTTGAGTGGTATTTGTAAAGATTTACATTGCTAGATTCGTTTTTACATTTCGAACAATCTTGATTCACACTATTTTTTATTTTAAGCAAGTTTTAAACCAGTTTTAGTCGAAAATTGATTTTTCGTATTCTGGAAAATTTTCTTCAAAACTCATAATTTTTCATGTTTTGATCCAAATTTTTGGTAAAAAGTGTGAAATTTTGTGTTTTTGATAGAATATTAGTCCGATTAAAGCTTGTGCGATTTAGGGTGTTATCCGCTTAACTCTTGTGCAATTTAACATCTGTGTGATTTTTAGTTATTTGATATAGGTTATCCGGACAACACTTGTGCGGATATTTGATCGATTTAACAATCCGCCCGGTAAACCGTAGATAACTTGTGCGGATAAGTGTGCAATTTAAACAATCCGGCTGGTAAGTCTTTAGTAACTTGAACGGATTAGTGACCGATTTACATAATTCGACTGGTAAGTCTTTGAAGGTTTGTGCGATTTACATAATCCGCTTGGTAAGACTTTGAAGTTGTTTACTTGAGCGATTTATATTTGTGATCGTATATACTTTGGTGATTGAACGAATATTGACTTTTTGATCGATTTATTACTTTGACTTTTCATCGATTTGTTTTAAAAGGACTTATACGTATTTTGACTTGTTGACTTTTTACGTCCGATTTTCATTTTAGAATTTTGACTAAGTGTTGAAAACCTCCGATTTGAGAATTTTAAATCAAATTGAATTTTGTGCCTTATCCGTATTTCATTTTGCATAATCCGTGTGAATTTTGAATTTTTGGTTAAAATCTGGTTAAGTGTTTTGAGCGATATAAGTTTGCTTGTTGTCCGGACTTCAAATTCGGATAACTTGTTGAATATTCTATCTTGTTGATCGGACTTTCAATCCGGATAAACTTGACCGGATTACTAATCTGGATAAGTGTTTGTGCATAATTGTTCTAAGTGTTGAATGTGCGCGAAGTTTTGTTTACATATTATCAAATATATTTTTGTAAACTGATCTTTTAATTCAAACTTTGAACTGCAGTTGATCCTATTTCATACAAATTGATACGATGAGTTCACGAGAAGCAATGACTGTTGGTACTGATACCAAGCCACATGTTCTATTTCGTGGTGATTATAATCAGTGGAGAGACATATTTCTAAATTTCGTTGAGAGAATGAAAGAAGGAGATCTAATAATGAAATCTCTAATGGAAGGTCCTGCTGAATTCTTCCTAGAGGTAGAGGCTGATGTATTAACAGGCATGCCTGCACAGAAAGTTCCTAAACAGAAGCATCAATATTCATCTGAAGAAAAAGAGAGAGCCCATGCTGATGTGCTCTACAAGTCTTATATGATGCAAGCACTGACTAATGATGTTTACACCAGTATTGACAGTAAATCATCAAGTCACAGCATGTGGATTCAAATCGAAAAGATGATGATGGGTTCGAAAGTGGGAACTCAGCTGAAAATCACTAACTGTATTTCAGCCTATGAAGAATTCAAGGCTAAAGAAGGTGAAAGTCTTGATGATGTTTACAATAGGTTTGCCAGACTGCTAAATGAACTGACAAAGAATGGAATTTATAAAACTATAATATAGATTAATGTTAAGTTCCTTAACAATCTCTAGTCAGAGTGGAAACCATTTGCCAATAATATCATATTCAATAAACAGTTATCTGATATTGATTTTCATGAAATCTATGAAACTCTGAAACAACATGAGCAAGATGTTTTGGAAATCCAAAATGCTAAAAAGAAAGAAAAAGAAGTTTCTGATCTTTTGGCTCTTGTATCTGAGAGAAAGGAAAAGAAATCTAAAAGCAGATCTGGAAAGCAAGTAAAGGAAGTTAGTCAGTCAAGTGAGTGTGAAACAGAAAACAGTTACAGCTCAGATTCAGATTCTGAAATGTCAGAGATCAAACAGGCAATGGCAATGCTGACTAAGGCATTCCAGAAGAAGTTCTCAAAAAGACCACACTCGAACAATCAGAGATTCTCGTCAGGCTCAAAATATGAATACAAAGACAAGTTTGGCGAGAAGAAGAAGTATGAAGAGAAGAGGTTCGAGAAGAAATATGAGAAAAAGCCGGAAGAAAAGAAGAATTTTGTCAAAGGTACAGCTGATGAAAACACAAAGTGTTATAACTGTTAGGACTGAGAAATCAGTATTAATTGTATTCGTCTTGAAAGTCTATAAATAGTCTATAATTGTAAAAGTCAGTGTGTTTGACTTTTCTTTAGAGGTTTGACTTTGACTTATCTTTGTAGTTTGACCATATAAATAGTGCTAATCTTTGTAATTAGTAGTAAGAGAGCTCATTTGTAATACACGTATACATAATAGAGAGTTGACTGAGCTTTACAAGTTTTGACTTTTTCTCTCAAGAATCATATGAATGTTCTTATTGTTAAATCTGAATCTGCCATGATTGTTATGATGAAATGAAGATTGATCAGAGATTTTGGACACACAATTGGTATCAGAGCTGGAATGCAAGAAATCAGATACAGAAATCGAAGAGATAAGTGAAATTTTAATTTCTGAATTTTTTTTTGTTCTTCGTATTCTTCGTGTTCTTATTTTTTTTTCTTTCTGTTTGATCCGATTTTTTCATAAAATCTTCTGTTTTGTGTTAAAAATATGATCAAAATGTTCGAAATTGTGTTGTGAATCTTTGTTATTCACAAATTTTTGTGATTTGATCAACTTTTATCAAGATTTGATCGGATTTTTGTGTTTTTAAATTTTTTTTTGTGTTCTTGATTTTTTTTAAAATCAGTGTTTTTGATCCAATTTTGTTTAAATTTTTTTTAGTTTTTGTGTTTTTGTTAGTTTTGATCTGCTTCTATTTTGTTTTGTTTGAATAAAATTGTTAAACCGTCCATTTTTTTAACAAGCCCAGTTCAATTGGTTTCTAGACTAAGGGTAAACCGCACAAAGCATCACCGGATATCTTGAGCGGATTAAAGGTATACCGCACACCATTTGAGCGGTGTTCATCTACACCGCACATCACTTGAGCGGAGAACGAGCGGAGAGGTAAACCGATCAACCTTGATCGGATAGGGTTCGGATTCGTACAACAGGAAGGTTTTCCAACTCAGGTTTGTCCGATGTTCATGTATACCGACCATTTCTTGAGCGGATTTCATTTGATTGATTTGAGACTTTATTTGAGCGGAGAGTTGAACACCATTTGAGCGGATTCTTCACAGCTTTGAGCGGGTTACACTAAACCTCACATTATTTCATCGGATTATTTCAAATCAGGTAAGTCTAGTTTTTCAATTTTGAGCAGGTTAGGTTTA
>NC_037544.1:24751226-24752651 GCF_001531365.2 Cynara cardunculus var. scolymus | reverse complement strand
AGCTTTACAAGTTTTGACTTTTTCTCTCAAGAATCATATGAATGTTCTTATTGTTAAATCTGAATCTGCCATGATTGTTATGATGAAATGAAGATTGATCAGAGATTTTGGCACAATAACTGTGGTAAGCTAGGCCACTTTGCTATAACTTGTAGGAAGCCGGTAAATCGCGATACTGACTACTACAAGAATAAATTTCTTCTGTCTAAACAAAGAGATGCCAGCAAAGCTCTTATGGCTGAGGATGAACACTGGTTGAATCTGACTGACGAATAAGAAGGAACTGAAGCTGTTGCACATGTGTGCTTGATGGCTAAAACAGATAATGGTTTGTCAGGAGAAGAAGAAGCACAGATGAATGATGAGGTATTACATCAATCATGCATTAAACAGATGAAAAAGATGATGCTTAAAATTCAAACTTTCTAGCAAGAATTAAAATCAGAAAAATTACATTCAAATAATTTTAAAGATCAATTAAAAATGCAAAAAGAAAATTATATCAAAATATATATTGAAAATGCTGAAAATTTGAATTGGGCTAAGTCTTTGCAATCTGAGTCCAAATTATTTGATAAAAAATCCAATGCTTTAAAAGCCGAATTATCTGAATTAAAGRAAAAATATAAATCATTAGCATTAGTTAATGAAGAACAGGTTGTTAAAATAAGTAAGCTTRATTTACAAATAATTCAGTTAAATAAAACTCTGAAGGTTAAAGAAGAAATGTTATACAAAAGAGGACAAACTGATCAAACCATTTTTCTAAACAAACCATCTGAAACAAGATATTTTAACCCTCGGGAAGGGCTGGGGTATGAAAATCCTAAATTTTTAGAAAAAGTTTTACGTTATGTCCCGATCTTATACAATTCTGACTATATTTTTTGTGGTCCCGATTATTCAGTAAAATTTACAAAATCTTCTGACGAGGTCGAACAAAAAGATCTTAATCGTCAAAGAAAAGACAAGATGCAAGTTCCGTTTAATTATTCAAAACTAAATGAAAGTTACAAAAATCAAGATTCTGCAGTTTCAACAGAATTTTTCCATGATTATTCAAAAGCAGAACTTGAAGCAAAACCAGTTGAACCTAAACCTTATACTCCTACTCTTATTTTAGAAAAACAGGTGGTTCAATTGGAAAAGACTTTAAATGAAGAAAGACTTTCATTTAATAAGCAAAAACAAGAATTTTTAGAYAAAATTGAATYTTTAMAAAATTCTATAAGAAAAACGGAACATGCTGAGTCTGAGTATTTTTCGTGTGAAAAATCTTTAAGTGGAGCTAATGACTCAGAAGAAATAAATGCTTTTAATGAAGAAATTAATTTTTCTAATATTTTAAATTCAAATGTTTGCTTAGATGATGAAGTTGATAAGTTTGATTTTACAAACAATTTACCCAGTCATGAAGATTTTATT
>NC_037544.1:24748516-24750836 GCF_001531365.2 Cynara cardunculus var. scolymus | reverse complement strand
GAATGAATTTCTTAAGTCTTTTACTTCTTTTAGACCATACCAATTCATGCATTCTGTGATATCTTCTGTATCTAAGAGTTTCATGTTTAAAGAACGTTGGTTCGGTACGTATAGCATACCGCCAATGAAATCTGAGATTAAAGGTCCTAAACTAAAATGGGTACCAAAACCCAAATGATTCAATTTTGTAGGTTAATCGGCATGTGTGGTTCTTAGACTCCGGATGTTCTAAGCACATGACTGGTAGAAAAGAGTTACTATCAAACTTTGTTGAATCTTTTGGAGGTACGGTAAGATTTGGAAACAATCAGTACGCGCCTATCCTTGGATATGGTGATGTAATTTCTGGGAATTTAACAATTAAGAAAGTGTCGTTTGTCGAAGGACTTGGACATAATTTGTTTAGTATAGGTCAATTTTGTGATAAAAATCTAGAAATCTGTTTCAAAGCTAACCAATGCAGCATCCGAACTACTGATGGTAAGGAGCTTTTAGATGGATTCAGAAGATCAAATCTCTACACGATTGACCTATCAAATACACAAATGGATACTGATGTCTGCTTGATTTCCAAAGCCTCATTGAAAGAAAATCTGTTATGGCATCGACGTCTTTCACGTCTGAACTTCAAGAATCTAAACAAGTTGGTTTGTGACAACTTGGTCAAAGGAATCCCAGAACTGAAGTTTCATAAAGATGATGTATGCGGTGCATGTGAAATGAGTAAATTGAAGAAAGCTTCTCATAAGCTAAAGACAGAGTTCAATACCGAACGTCCTCTACATCTTCTTCATATGGATATCTGCGGTTCTATGAGAATTCAAAGCATAAATGGTAAAAAAGTATGTGCTGGTCATAGTCGATGACTATTCCAGATATACATGGGTTCATTTTCTGCGGATAAAGGATGAAGCAGCCGAGACTATTATTTCCTTCTTGAAGACAGTTCAAAATAATCTGCAATTTCAAGTTCAGAAAATCAGAACAGATAATGGAACTGAATTCAAGAACAACACTCGGTTCATATCTCGAATCCATTGGTATTTCTCATACATTCTCGGCAGCCCGGACACCACAACAGAATGGTGTTGTTGAAAGAAAGAATAGAACGTTAGTGGACGCGGCTCGGACATTGCTTACTTGTTCAAGTCTTCCTTTATTTTTATGGGCTGAAGCAGTAGTGACTGCTTGTTTTACTCAAAACCGCTCACTTCATAAACAAAAGGTTTGGTAAAACTCTATATGAGATTATAAATAAGAGAATACCTAACATCAATTTCTTTCGATTTTTTGGATGTAGATGCTTCATTTTAAATGATAAAGAGGACAGAGGGAAGTTCGCTGCTAAAGCTGATGAAGCAGTTTTTGTTGGATACTCAAAAACGTCTGCCGCATACAGGGTCTACAACAAAAGGACCAAAATCATCAATGATAGTGTGAATGTATCATTCAATGAAGTAATATATGTGGCTTCTGAACAATTCAGTTGAGGACCTGGTCTTATAATTAACACTACGTGGAAGGCTGATCAACCTGAGTCTTCTAACTCTGATAAAACTGATTTAGATTTCTTATTCGAACACTTTTATGAAGAATATTTTGATAATAAGCCTAATCAGACTATTATTTTAATCAGGGACAATTTAACTGAACAATAGTTATCAAGTCCATCTCTTGATGTGCCTGTAACTGAAACAGAAGAGGAAGCAGAATAAGTCGATGAAGAATCCAATCAATCCCGTTCAGTGTGAAGAGGGTGAATCTTCTGAAATGCAAGAGGTGTTGGCTGAGCCAGTTAACAATAATCCACCTCAATCAGATATTCAACCTATCCTAGTTCCAAATGTTGAACCTTCACCTGAACCTGCTCATATAAACTCCCCAACTCCTTATGTTGATCAAACATCAGATCAAAGTTCCTATACTCCCTTACCTCATAGCAAGAAGTGGACCCGAGATCATCCAGTACATCAAGTAATTGGTGATCCATCAGCACCTATCCGTACACGGTCTGCGACTGCTAATGAGTGTCTGTATTCCACATTCTTGAGTAATATTGAACCGACTAAGGTTTCTGAAGCCTTAGAAGATCCAGATTGGATATTAGCAATGCAAGAAGAGCTGAACCAGTTCGAAGCACTTAAAGTCTGGAGATTAGTACCTCGTCCTAACAATAARATGATTATCAGTACTAAATGGGTATTCAAAAATAAAAAGGATGAAGATGGTGTTGTGGTCAGAAATGTAACATCTCCCTTGAAACAAACCCCAAACTACCAAATTTATAAAATCTCTAATAAATATAATTTACAGATTATTA
>NC_037544.1:24744789-24747593 GCF_001531365.2 Cynara cardunculus var. scolymus | reverse complement strand
TTATAAACATATATAATAAACTTTTATCAATAAAAGAGTTCAAGCCATCATCCAGATGCAAACCGAGACTTACAAGAAACCGAGTGAACAATTACGTATTGGATGCCAAGTTCATAGGATTCCGTATTCAAATCACCATAGTATACCATACCATTGATGCTCAATACAACAAGGAGACAGCATCAACAACCAAATGTATTCAACAACGTTAGAATACCAATAATTATCAAGAACCAAGAGATCAAATCGGTATACATAATGAASACAGTGCATCACCCCGTCCTTCACCTCCCGGGCACATGCCAAAGTCTGAGTCAGAATCATGCATTACGGGAAACCTCGCACTGCCCGCCTTCCTCTACCGGGTATGTGCCAAGGTTCCCTACTCATTGCTCTTCCTTCTCTCTGAGCAATGAGTATTCACAACTGTAGAAAGTCTCACCCGTCCAACACGGGATCTTGACTTTGCCATAAACTTCCGACGTGCCACACGAAGTAGTACCCGTACTATGGCGTACAACACAAGGAACAAAACAAACAAGTCTGGATCCAGAACTGTTTTGCCCAAATTTCTATGTACAGCTGCTGCATGCAGAACTGTTTTGCCCATTTTAAGATTGAAATCATGCCTTGATCATAAAATAAGAAATAAACTAGACTCAAATATCTAACTAAGGAAATTGGCCTCACCTGATTTTTATTTTTCTATGATTTTCTACATATTTTCAAAGTCTGCTCACTTTCAAAGCATTCAAAAGTCGAAATTTTCATCTTCATACATTTTTCTCAAACCATTTCGATTCCAAACCATTCCAACTTCTGAATCTTAACTTAATATAACATATTTGACATAAACAACCAAAATYCAACCTTTATTTTATCATTTACATTATCTCCCAAATCATTGACTTAATCAAGTCAAAGTTCATATGATGAACTTGCATAAATCTTGATAATCTCTTGAATCTAATGACCATTTAATGCCAAAAACACTAAAATGCACTTATTTTAAATACTTAAGATCAGACCCATATGAAAGCCTAACTTTATCTCAACATGCAACCCATAAAACAAGGATATCAACCATAAACAAGTGCAAAGAATGGATTATACCTTACTTGATGATCAAATCCTTCAAAGATCTTGTAGTTCCTCTTTGATTTGAGTTGAATCAAGCCTATGTGTGTGAAAATCGCACCTCTAGAGTGTGTGTGTGTGAGTTCTGGACTTAGATGACAAGAAAAATGGGCCAAAACTCCAATTTATCGTGCTAAAACTCGAGTTGGGCCGAGTTGGCCCGGCTAGGAACCTATTTTGACCATCAACACTTAAATTATTCATAACTTTTCGCTCGGACCTCCGTTTTCTATGAGATTTTCGCCTACACGATCATAAAGAGATAATCTATAACATCCAACAAAAATATTCCAGAAAATATCTCCCAAGAAAATCAGTTTTACGTATCCCTTTGACATGATATTTTCCAAATCCTCTAATATATTCTTAAGAAATAAAATTCTAAAGCTTGAAACTTAAACTTCCACTAAATCATAAGCTCTCTTTAACCCAATAATTAAATATACTAAGCAAATAATTGGGCATATTAGAAATTGGATGTTACAAATACCTCCTCCTTTTGAGGATTTCGTCCCCGAAATCACTGTTGTGGAAATAAAGATGGGTATTTCGCCTTCATCTCATCTTTACACTCCCACGTCCAATTTGGTCCTCGATGGTGTTTCCACTTGATCAAAAGAAAGTCTACTTTCTTATTACGTAGTTTCACTTTTTTTCTCGTTCAGAATGGATTCTGGTTCTTCAATGTATCTTAATTTCTCGTCTACTTTGACTTCGGCTAAGGGAACCATCTCTTCATGTTTACCCAAGCATTTACGTAAGTACCCGACATGAAAAACATCGTGTATTCCTGTAAGTTCCTCCGGTAACTCTAGTCGATAAGCTTGTTTTCCGATACGCTCCAATACTTTGAACGGGCCAATAAATCGTGGACTTAACTTTCCTTGTTTTCGGAATCGAAGTACACCTCGCCAAGGAGAAACTTTCACCATTACCATATCACCTACCGAGAACWCGATTGGTCTTTTGCGACGATCTCCATAAGACTTTTGACGATCTTGGGCAGCTCTCATTCTTTCGCGAATAGTCTGAATTTTGTCATGAGTGATCTGAATGAGTTCCGGACCAACTAAAACTCTCTCCCGTCTCTCACCAACACAAGGGTGTACGACACTTACGTCCGTATAAAGCCTCATAGGGAGCCATTCCAATTGTCGAATGGTAGCTATTGTTGTAAGAAAACTCAACCAAGGTAAGGTGAGTATCCCAGCTACCACCAAATTCTAAGACACATGCGCGTAGTATATCCTCGAGAGTCTGAATGGTTCGTTCTGATTGACCATCGGTCTGAGGATGATAGGTCATACTAAATGCATGACGTGTTCCCAACTCTCGTTGAAATCTAGTCCAAAAATTAGAAGTGAATCGAGAGTCGCAATCCGAGATAATCTTCACTGGTACACCATGTCGCGAGACAACTTCATCAATGTACAACCGCGCCCATTGATCCAAGAGTAAGACTCTCGGACAGGTAAGAACAATGCAGATTTGGTCAATCGATCAACTATAACCCAAATATTGTCGTTTTGATGTTGGGTCTTCGGTAGTTTAGTAACCAGATCCATCGTTAATTCCTCCCATTTCCACATCGGTACCTCAAGAGGCTGTAAACTGCCATATGGTTTCTGGTGTTCAGCCTTTACTTGTAAGCATGTGGTACATTTCTC
>NC_037544.1:24726521-24744354 GCF_001531365.2 Cynara cardunculus var. scolymus | reverse complement strand
TATCTAATTTTTGAAAGATAATTGAGTTTTGAAATATAAGAGTTTGGCCGATTTAGTCTAATCCGGACAATCCTTGTCCGATTTATTGATAATCCGGACAACACTTGACCGATTTATTGTCCGATTTAGACATCTGGACAAAAGACTATATGATAAACTCTTATCCGGATAAGATTAGATATACTTTGCAAGGGATTGAGCGGATAACTAAATCGATGAGTTCATTTGTCCGTATTCCTTAAATCGCTTGTTGAGTTCATTCATTTTTCCAAGTCTTTAAATCGTTCAATCTTTGAGCGGTTTAATTCCTAACTTGAGTTATTTATCTTTCTTCATTGAGCGATTTATTTTTAAACCGGACAAGTCTTGACCGGTATTCTTCTAAATCGTACATGCCTTGAGCGATTTATTGTCCGGATTAACACTTAGATATTTTTCATCTCATAAATCGGACACCTCTTGACCGATTTATTCTAATCYGGATAASCBTTGAGCGATTTAGAATCTGAACGGTTTTTGACTTTGACTATAAATAGTCGACTCATTTTTACTTTTTACTTTTTATCTCCTTTAACTGTTCATCATCGTCTCTGCTCAACTCTAGTTTATCGTTCAAAGATCTATTTTGTCAATCTCTTCTACAGTTCCTTCTTTGTTACATCAAGGTTTATATCATTTGATTCCTTATACATATACCTTGATCGTATGGATTTACTTTAAACATTTGGACTGTTGGACTTAATTTTCTCATTATCTTCATAATCGAATCTGAAATTGAATAATAAGAGGATAAACATAAATAAAAACGGTTTTATCTCTGTTTGATTGAGTATTTTGTGTGTATTTTTATTTTTTTGAGTGTATTTGATTGTTTTGTGTATTTTTGTTTGGATTTAGTGTGTATTTTGAATTTCTTTTTACTCTGTATGAATGTTTGTGTGTTGAACGGATATTTTACCGGACAAGGTGATCGGAGTTCAATCCGATCAACCTTAATCCGGTTGATGATTGCCCGATTTAAATCTTTTTCATTTTTAGACTTAGTATTTTGAGTGTGTGAATGCTATGTTGTCCGGACTTCTAATCCGGTCACAACTATTTTTTTTTGTTAAGTGTTAGAATGTTCGTATGTTGTCCAAACTTCTAATCCGGTCAACTTGTTTTTCATTTTTTTCTCTAAGTTTTGGGTTTTAGTTTTTGAGTTTAATTTTTTTTACTTGTTCAATTTTTTTATTGTTTTATTTTTTTTTAGAGTTTAATTTTTTTTTTTGTATTTGTTTAGAGTTTAATTTTTTTTTTGTTGTTGTGTGTGTTATATTTTGTTTGAATAAATGGTTTCTAATGTTTTTAGATTTTTTATAGGTTAATGGCAGAACACCGACATCAATCTGACGAGGAATCACATGTTCCTTCCGTCAGATCTGATAACATTCTCATTCACCCGCCCAACCAGCCTATTCCATTAGAAACCCTTTTCCCACAAATACAATACCTTGACATAAAACCCAATAACCATGTCTTTTCATTTGCTATGCCTACCGAATACCCGATCATTCTAGAAATCCTGAAAGGCCATCCCATATCATATTCTCTATCTGCAAATACACATGTTCCGATGGTGTACTTACAACAATTCTGGAGCACACTTACTTTAGAAAAAGACGGGGACACAATTTACTTTCAAGGAGAAGTTGACGAATATGTCAGCCGTCTGACATTGAAACGTCTAAGAAGAATTCTTCGTCTGCCCGGACCAGGCTCTACTGGTTTTGAAGACTTTATAACAGATGAACAACTGTGTTTGGATATCAAGCGTCTAGGATACTCGGCAGAATTGAACAATCCAACTCAATTCAAAAGAAGATTCCTGCCTTCAATCTGGCACTTATTGTTCTCAATTTTGAATAGATGTCTGACGTCAAAGACAGCGGGCATAGATACCTGTAGTAGCTCATTTCTTAAATTCTTTCATGGTATCGTCTTCTCAAGAAATTATGACTACGCCTTAGTCATATGGAATGAGTTGGTAGAGCTAGTCAATGTGAAAAGATTCCTGTCAAAAGCTCGGAAATTTGTGCCATTTCAGAGGTTTCTACAATTGTTCATTAAAGCCATGATGAATGCTAACGAAGATATATCGGCCATATCCAATTCTGAAAAAGGGCCGACGTTCACCATGGCCAGAATTCGACAGCATACTGAAGTGGAAGACCTGGATTCAATAATGCCAGTATCACCAGAACTTATTGCCCTAGCTGATCAAACCGCTCAGTGTGTAATAGATTATAGGAGAGTGATAGATCCAATAGCTCAACCAGAACCGGTTGAACTTACCCACGGATCACCCCATGCCTCAGCTGATAGAGAGCAGTTAGAAATAGAAGAGAGAGTTCAGGAACAGGGGTTACCTGAACAGGGATCTGAGCTGAGAGAAAAAGAATCTGAGAGGGGTGAACAGGCGGGGGGAGCGTCTGATCAGTAAAGCACTCCAACTGTCAGTACTTCCTCAACTTCAAGTTCGGAAGCTACTGAATCTGATAATGTGGCACATTCTGGTGATGAACAAGATGATGATAATGATGGAGCAGAAGATCGTGATCAATCCATTCCTGCTCAAAATATTGCAATTGGTACTATTGTTGATGACATAGATGATATTTTTCCTGAATATTCAATTCAACAACCTTGTCCATGCTTGCAGTCTTTGTCTTTCAACGTTGAGGAATGTGATTACGATCGCATACTTCAAGGTATACCAGAAGATGGAGGAGATGAGGGTGTTAATGTTGAAAATGAAGAGAGGATGAGAGAAAAGGAAGAAAAAGAATATGGAGAGGGTGAGAGTGGAGCAGAAAAAGAAGATAAAGCTCCTTTCCAAACTGAAATACTTAGTCGGGCAACCACATCTGCTACTGACATTCATCCGTTGAATGTTAGTATTGAACAAGACATAGCTAGCCCAGCTATGCAATTGCACACCCCTCCTATCCACTCAATTGGTTCTCAACAACCAATTGTTTCATTTTCACAAGGGGATAGAGCTCATATGCTAACTACTTCTCAATTGGAGAATGTAGTTATTGAAATAAGTAGGCCGCTGCCCCAGCCTACGACTTCGATTATGTGCACCTCGAGTCTAGAGCCGATACACTTAGGTACACATGAGTCAGGAGCATCTGTTGCTCCAAGTGCAGTTCTTAGTGAACTTGCCGGAACGACCGGAGTGGTGTCTTTTGACATTCCACAAGGACAGGTTGGAAGTCCTACCAATGCTAACATTATGCCAACATTGAACGTAGGCACAACAATTTATTCAACTTATGTTACAACTGGTATTCTAAGTGAACCAGGAGTGAGTTTACCCGACTTCGTGTCAAGGGAATACCTGGACGGCGCCCTAAAGGCTGTTCAAGACAATATAGATGCTCAAATGGCCAGTCTCAAAAGACTTTTGAAGGGGAAGGAGGTTGTAGAAGAAGAGCCACCATCTGTGCCATCACCACCGCATGTTCCTGAACCGTCTGTACCAGATCAATCGGTGGATGAACTAAAATCGTTGTTGTATGCTAAATTGATGGCATCTCAGAATCCAGATGCTGAGGACGCAGATTTGGTTGGTCTCTTACGTCAATAATTAGACGTAAACCCTTATGTTAGAGCCTCAAAGTTTTTGGCTTTTCAAGATGTGGTTACTTCTAGCTTTTCTAAAGTTAGCAAGTTAATCACATCCAATACCCAAGATTTAAAGAGTTCAATGGATGCCCTAGCCGAACGGGTATCTACCTTAGAAGAAACCTGCAGGTCTCAGGCCATATCTCTCAAAAGAAGGCATGATGATCAGGACGATCCAGATAGTCATGAGGGGGAGAGAAAGAGACAGAGATTGGCCGAGACTTCTGAACAAGGTGCAAGGGTTGGTGAGGAGCCATCAACTCAAGACGTTAGTACTGAAGCTTCTGACCCGAAATCAGTTCGGGAAAGAACAAATGAGGTCATTGAAGTTGTAGATGAAGGTTTGGAGACAAGTCCTACGATCGAGCTAATGGTTGAAAAGTCGGCGGACTCTACTGTAGGAACAAGGATGCTATTGGACTTGTCTGCCAACGTTAGATTCAACGAAGTGTTCTCTAAAACTCTGGGTGGAGAGCAAGACTTTGGAGAAGACATTGACAATATAGACGAATCGACTGGGATCTATTTTGACTTTGAAGCCGATATAGATGATGAAGATCCAGTTTTTCCTGTTCAAGAAGAACGTCAGTCTGCTCTAGAATCGTCCACTGCAGTTTTATCTGATGTGCCAGACATTCCAGCTCAAAGTGAACAAGTTGATCCAACTGAAATCTTTACCAGAGACTATTTGCCATTCCATATTAGAGCAAATTTTCTTGGATACGATCGTGAAAGGATTCGAGAGCCATACCTTGAAGATATCTACTTTGGAATCTTCATCCGTCATAGAAAAATTCTGAGCAGTGACAGAGTTCTGGGTATTCATAAGCAGACAAAAGAATATCGTACTGAATACCGTCATCTTTTGAAAGCGAAGTGCCAACCAATCAGTGAAGTTCGTACAAAGCATCGGATTGTGACGATCAAACAAATTGATTTATTAGAAGTTGTTGAGAATCTGGTATCCTGTTTTTACTGTCACAAGACAGGATGGTCAGATTTGGAGGTTCAGCGAAGCAGATTTCTCAAACCTATATTTGGATGACCTTGAATATATGTACTTTGAACTCAAAAACATGACGATCAGAAAAGAAGGAAAATTGGTTGCTCTTGAAGCAATCAAGAGATTTATACGCTGTCATGTAAAACTGGCAATGGTCATTGATGTACAGATGGGTCTTGAAGACAATCAGCGAATCATCAATCTTAAAAGACCAAATCAAGACCTATAAGACATTGAAGGCTATCCAGTGTATATGGTTCTTGAAAGCCCATAGTTCGGGGTCATCTACTTTGCTCAACTTCAAGTAAAGAAATTTATGAGGTTTAGCGAGTTGAATAAGTATTCTGACGGTACGATCAAATTAGTGAGAAGGGCAATTGACTTAAAGAGGGTGATGAACGATAAAGCTGCTGAATCTGAACGGATGAGTTCCAAGAAAAGATACTTGCTGATCAATGCGATAAACTTGCTCGAGGAAAAGATCCAATATAGGAATGCTCTAAGAAGATTAAAGAAAATACTTGGACTACGAAAAACGAAATTCACAAGAGTCCAAACTTGAATCCAAAGGGGGAGAATGTTAGGTTCAAGTTAGAGCGTTAAAGTTGTATTCAAGTTTCTCCTTAGAATAGCTTTATTTTGTAATAGTGTAGTTTTACTATTTCCTCGTATAAATAGTATTTTCCTTTGTAATTGTCATTACCAAGTCATTAGCAGAATTGTAATCAAGAATTTCAGCTGTAATTTTCTCTCTCTCTTAATCTAATCATTCTTTGAAGATATTCTTTCTACTTTTCTATTCATCCTAATTCTTGAAGATCGTATGATGTTTGTATGATTTTGGACTTCACACAACCAATAGGAAAATTTCATGTTTTATTTTTTATTTTTAATAAATAAGGGTATGAATATCATTTTACTTTGTATTGGTAATGTTTTAATTGTTTTTAAATATGGAAAATTAAATATAGTAACTGTTTTTATGGAAGCTGTAAATCAATTTATTTTAATATATAATTATTACCATTAATAGTTTATATTCTTTTATTAAATTATATACTCCTAAAATATGAATTGTAATACTATACTCCTAAAATCAGTTTGATTACAAAAATTAACAGTCTAATCTTGTTTCAATAACTATAAATAAAATAGTTTCATATATGGTTCAGAACACCATGTCAAGGGGTCCATCTTTCATTCAAGGTGACAAAGAGTCTAATGAATTTATTCAAGAAACAGTGAAACATTTCATATATTGTTTTGTTTTCATTCGTAAAATAAATGTCATTAATGAAACCGTGTTATATCATTTTCAAAATGTTTCAAAAATGAAACTAATTTCATTTTGGTTATGAACCATGAAACTACTTTCATTAATGAAATAATAGTATTCAAGTCTTGAAATGTTTCATTGACTGAACCATATTTGGTTTCATTAATAAAATCATCTTGACTATAAACCATGAAACAAGGTTTCCATTTTGGTTAGAAAACATGAAACAAATTTAAAAATAAATGAAATATTATTATTCAGTTCCTGAAGTGTTTCATTGACTGAACCATATTTAGTTTCATAAGTAAAACCGAGTTCATCTTGGTTAGAAACCATGAAACCGATTCTATTTTGGTTAGGAAACACTTCAACAATTTTCACCACTGAAACAATGTCATTCAAATTTTGAAATTGTGGAGTCCATGAAACCAATTTCAATAATGAACGAAATTCATTAATGAAAACATGTTATTCAGATTTTTGGAAAATGTTCCATTGACCGAACCATATCTGGCTCAAATTTCATTATACAGACGAACAATGAAACAAATTTCACCAACGAAAAAATGAGATATAATTTCCAAAATGTTTTATTGATGAAATCAATTTCCAATGTGATAACTGGATCCTGTGGTATTGGGGTACGCTATCGCTATAAGAGCTCAGGGCTTGCTGCTTCTTTTTTCTTTGCTTTCTTGCTAGTTTATCAAAAAATTTAAGAATGAAAGTCTCGCCCCCTGACAGATGACAATTCCTAACGCAGAAGAGGGATGCTAATAAGCTGATAGCTATTACCTAAGGTAATTATTATGTGATTATTTGATTTATGATTACGTGGTTATGTGAATAATTGATTAACTGTTATAATTAATCATGTGGATACATGCTTACATAAAATTAATATGTGAGTATGTGTATATGCTTTATTCATGGAAATGTATGCATGTTTTAGGTACATGCATCTGTTGTGTGTGTACATGGATTTACTTCATAAAATATGTACATGCATGCCTATGCATGGGAAAAGTTTATGTACGAAGGGATGGTATGAACTCTTCAGTCGCCTTCCTTAAAAAGAGGTTGTTTTTAGAAAGGCAAGTTTCTACCACTTGTTTTGGAAACAAAAACTCATAAGAAAGTTCTTGCTAATTTTGGAAGCTGAGATTGGGATCAATTTGATAGCTGATTTTGTGTTTGCTGTTTGCTTTCAAAAATCTGAACTACAAAAGGTGAGTTCTTATAAATATCTACACTTCGAATTTAATTAGTAATGGTTTTTATGGTTTGAATGAACTGCTGGTGYATGTATACATATTTCTTGATGAACTTCATTAATCAGTGAGGAGTATAGTGGGTTTTATGTGTTGACCGATAARGTCTTTTCWYCGAACACAATGTTGTCCGGATTGGAGTATGTAACACCCCAAACTCCACATTTGCATATAACATATATTTCATATAAAAGAAATATAGATTACACCACATAGGTCTCACTAGTACAAGAATTATATATGTACAGAATTTACATATGAAAAATTCCAAAAGAATATCCCTCCACTATCACATGTATCTTCAAAATATATAGGCATAAAGATGATCTTCATAAAGCAGATAACACATATGGAAAATAATTATATTTTYCCCTTCCCCTTATTATCCCGAGACCTCGTAGTTCCTGTAATACACATTTTCAAAATACAAACAAAATGAGGGTTAGACCGGAAGGTCTAGTAAGGTAATCTCGTCTTYGCAAATGCAGGGTGAAGATCACCAAAACCTGATAAAACATCTTTTATATAAAGATAAATGTATTTTAGCAAAGATATGCAAATCTGTTTGTTAATCAAATATAAAGCCAACAGATTGTTATAACACATAGCATAAATGTAACATCTTGGAACTCTGAATCTCTTAACAGATTTGCCATAAAACTCCTCTGGCACAACGGGCCAGAACTCCTCTGCCATTGATTACTAGAGCCTCTACACTCAACAATTCGACACTCAACTAGAGACCTTCTGGACCCACAAAGTCTCTGGTCCAAAAAGGACCTACCTAAATTTTAAAAGAAAAATAAGCTATAACTAGAGCTCCTCTGGTTCTTTGTTTCATTTATAAATATTTTTGAAGAAAAGATTTAATTTCAAAAGACAAAGCATTGATACAAAATTCAGACACAGAGCTCGAGTACAGAGCTTAGAAAAAAATACGAAGTAACTAATTTCATGATACAAAGCTTCTGTATAATACATACAGAACTTTAGGTTCATAAAATTCCCAAAATATTTTAAAGTCTTTCCATATGACCAAAGGTCCTCTGGTCTTTCTAAAAGACCAACCAGAGCCTTTCTGCATCATTCTCACACTTGTTCAAACTTGATAGAAAATCATTTAGAAATCATAGGCAATTGATGCCTCTGGTTATAAATCGTTTTCCCCCTTCTCAATAATATCAAACTTATTATTTCTAAAGAGAACAATACCTCAAAATCATCAAGCCACAAAGAAATGCCGATTTAGAATTATTGTATCTGATAGTGATAATAACAAGAGTTATAATATTAACCACACCAGAAATTGCCACCCTTATATCTATAGGTACATCTCTCCTTAATATGCCACCCTTATTTCTTCTTTAAAACAAGGTTCCTTACTAGAACAGACTTACGTCACCACGTCTGGAAGTACCCAATACCCAGTTCCAAGCCAGAACATACATATGTCACCACATCTGGGGGAACTATATCTTAAAACAAAGTTTCATACCAGAACAGACTTACCTCACCACGTCTAGAAGAAACATTTAATATCTTTTCCAGTCTATTAAAAGATATACAATATCCCTTTTCACAATATAACAAATTAAACAGAAATTGTGAAATCTCATCATTACAAAATTTAAAGTTTAGTTAAATCTCATTCGCCAATCAAATTTGTGAAGCTTATCCGGACAACACATGTCCGGACAACCTTAGCCGGACAACACAACTAATCTAAGCGATGAATAATCATTCAGACAACACTCAACCGGATACGCTCTTAAACTAGGGGTGAGCATAGGCGGGGACCCGCCCTTTTCGACAGGAACCGGAACCGGCTGTTCTTGAGATATTGGAACCGGAACCGGTTAGAGCGGTTCTTAAATTTTTGAAACCGGAACCGCCAGGAACCAGTTCCGGGTACCCGCTTCCTAAAATATTAAAATTTTGTTATTTAGAAATAAAAAATAAAACATTGCCAAAACACTAAATAAATAAGCAAGAATACAAATTATACAGAATAATGGTTACAAATATTGATTAACGATTACAAACCATAATAGACTAATAGAAAATGTTCAAAGTTTAATGATTACATACTATAATGGTAATTGTTCAGAGTTTAAAGATTACATACTATAAATCCAAGTGAACACAAAATTTGAAAAAATACGAATCATTTTATATAAAAAATTTAGATGAAGAATGAAGATGACGACGTGCTTTTAAGATGTAAACCTAATATAAATTTGGTATTAAAAATAATAATAATTTTTTATAGAAAAATACCGGGTACCCGGCGGGTAACGGTTCCGAAAAATTGAGAACCGGAACCGGAACCATTCTCAATCGGTTCCGTATTTTAGGAACCGGAACCACTCATATCGATTCCGGTTCTAGAACCGGCGGTTCCAAGGCGGTTCTGGTTCCGTAGCCGGGTACCGGTTCTGCTGCTCACCCCTATCTTAAACCAACAACATACTGTTCGGATACAACTCTCACCAGACAACACGTTGTCCGTACATACCCTTATCGGACAACACAGTGTCCGGGCATACTCTAATCCGGATAGCATTGTGTCCGGTGAAAAGACCTTATAGGTCAACACATAAAACCCACTATACTCATCACTGGTTAATAAAGTTCTTCAAGAAATATGTATACATACACCAGCAGTTCATTCAAACCATAAAAACCAGTACTAATTAAATTCAAAGTGTAGATATTTAAAAGAACTCACCTTTTGTAGATTCAGATTTTTGAATGCAAACAGCATATACAAAATCAGCTACCAAATTGATCCCAGTCTCAGCTTCCAAAATTAGCTAGAACTTTCTCTGTGAGTTTTTGTTTCCAAAAAAAATGGCAGAAACTTGCCTCTCTAAAAACAACCCCTTTTTTTCTAAGCTCTGTACTCGAGCTCTGTGTCTGAATTTTGTATCAAAGCTTTGTCTTTTGAAATTAAATCTTTTCTTCAAAAATATTTATAAATGAAACAAAGAACCAGAGGAGCTCTAGTTATAGCTTATTTGTCTTTTAAAATTTAGGTAGGTCCTTTTTGGACCAGAGACTCTGTGGGTCCAGAAGGTCTCTAGTTGAGTGTCGAATTGTTGAGTGTAGAGGCTCTAGTAATCAATGGCAGAGGAGTTCTGGCCCGTTGTGCCAGAGGAGTTTTATGGCAAATCTGTTAAGAGATTCAGAGTTCCAAGATGTTACATTTATGCTATGTGTTATAACAATCTGTTGGCTTTATATTTGATTAACAAACAGATTTGCATATCTTTGCTAAAATACATTTATCTTTATATAAAAGATGTTTTATCAGGTTTTGGTGATCTTCACCCTGCATTTGCRAAGACGAGATTACCTTACTAGACCTTCCGGTCTAACCCTCATTTTGTTTGTATTTTGAAAATGTGTATTACAGGAACTACGAGGTCTCGGGATAATAAGGGGAAGGGRAAAATATAATTATTTTCCATATGTGTTATCTGCTTTATGAAGATCATCTTTATGCCTATATATTTTGAAGATACATGTGATAGTGGAGGGATATTCTTTTGGAATTTTTCATATGTAAATTCTGTACATATATAATTCTTGTACTAGTGAGACCTATGTGGTGTAATCTATATTTCTTTTATATGAAATATATGTTATATGCAAATGTGGAGTTTGGGGTGTTACATACTCCAATCCGGACAACATTGTGTTCGRWGAAAAGACYTTATCGGTCAACACATAAAACCCACTATACTCCTCACTGATTAATGAAGTTCATCAAGAAATATGTATACATRCACCAGCAGTTCATTCAAACCATAAAAACCATTACTAATTAAATTCGAAGTGTAGATATTTATAAGAACTCACCTTTTGTAGTTCAGATTTTTGAAAGCAAACAGCAAACACAAAATCAGCTATCAAATTGATCCCAATCTYAGCTTCCAAAATTAGCAAGAACTTTCTCTATGAGTTTTTGTTTCCAAAACAAATGGTAGAAACTTGCCTTTCTAAAAACAACCTCTTTTTAAGGAAGGCGGCTGAAGAGTTCATACCATCCCTTCGTACATAAACTTTTCCCATGCATAGGCATGCATGTACATATTTTATGAAGTAAATCCATGTACACACACAACACATGCATGTACCTAAAACATGCATACATTTCCATGCATAAAGAATATACACATACTCATATATTAATTTTATGTAAGCATATATCCACATGATTAATTATAACAGTTAATCAATTATTCACATAACCACGTAATCATATATCAAATAATCACATAATAATTACCTCAGGTGATAATCAGGATCCAGTTATCACATGATCCACCCCTCAAAAGAATTCTGTCCCGGAATTCATTCAATTAAATAACAATGGATATTCAGTTCTCATTTCGAATTCCAACTTCAGGTTGCCTCAGAACCTTTGTGAAAATGTCACTGAACTTTTGCCAGATTGATTTCCTTGTTCCGCAATACTTTGGTTTTCCAATCAGTTATAGCTTCTGGTGTTTCCACGAAGTTCAGTTTACTGTCTAGTCTTACTTCTCGTAGTGGTACTGCCAGACTCGGATCCGCCAAACACTTCTGTAGATTGGATACATGGAAAATGTTATGGATTGAACTAAGCTCTTCTGGTAACTTCAATTAATACGCAACCATTCTGACTCGCTTACATATTCTGAATTGCCCGATATATCTTGGACTGAGCTTACCTCTCTTACCGAATCTGACTACCCTTTTCCACGAAGAGACTTTCATCATCACATAATCTCCCACAAAGAATTCGATTGGCTTACGGCGTTTGTCGACATAGCTCTTCTGATGGTCCTGAGCTGTTTTAATCTTCTCTCTAAACTGTTCAATTTTCTCAGAAGTGACTCGAAAATTTTCTAGCCCTGTTAGTCGTCTTTCACCCACTTCATTCCAACATAACGACGTTCTACACTTACGACCATACAAAACTTCATACGGTGCCACTTGGATGATGGAGTGATAACTATTGTTATAGGCAATTTTAATTAACGGTAGATGATCTTCCTACGATCCTCCAAAGTATATAACACAAGCCCTTAACATATCTTTGAGAGTTTGAATTGTTCTTTCACTCTGCCCATCAGTTTGTGGATGATATGTCATACTTAGCCGAATCTAAGAACCCAAAGCTTTCTGAAAACTTTCCCAAAATTTTGATGTAAACCAACTATCTCTGTCTGAGATGATAGATAATGGAACCCCATGTCTAGTCACAATCTCTTTAATGTAAATTTTTGCCAATCTTTCCAACTAGTAATTCTCTTTTATCGGAATAAAGTATGCAGATTTCGATAAACGGTCCACAATTACCCATATGGCATTATATACTTTTGGAGTTTGAGGTAATTTTACAATGAAATCCATCGTGATATGATCTCATTTCCACACAGGAATCTCTGAAGACTGTAGACTTCCATGTGGTCTCTGATGTTTTGTTTTCACTTGCAGATACGTCAGACATCGCTCCACATACCTCGCTGTGTCTTTCTTCAATCCAGGCCACCATTAAAATGGTTTTAAGTCTTTATACATTTTATTGGTGCTAGGATGAATAGAATACCGGTATTTGTAGAACACCGGTATTTGTGGCTTTCATTCAGAATAATTTATTGGGTATTCTCATAGTGCTGTACCCAGATTCGAGCCTGAAAACACAAAATTTCTTTGTCATTCATTTCTAGGGTGGAAATCAATTTAACCAATCGTTCTAACTTGAATTTATCTTCTTTCACAGCTTCTCCCTGACACTTTGCAATTTCACTGTGGAGATCTGGCAAAAGATTCATTCTCATTGCTACAGTCTTAATCGTACCACTCTTCTCCTTTCTGCTTGGCTTTCCCCGGATGGTAGAGAATTTCACAGTCGTAATAATTTACCAAGTCAATCCATCGCCATTGCCGCATGTTGAAATCTTTTTGGGCTGAACAGATGTTGAAGGCTTTTGTGATATGTAAATATCTAACATTTTGTTCCCAGCAAGTAATGCCTCCAAATCTTCAGAGCAAAAACTACGGCTGCAAGATCCATATAATTAATCATGTGGATACATACTGTTTTTCATGATCCTTCAACTGCCTGGACGCGTAAAAAATAACTTTTCTTCTATGCATCAACACATAGCCCTAACCCAATTTTGAAGCATCACTGTAGACCACGAAATCTTCTGATCCTTCTAGCAAAGACAAAACTAGAGCGCTGCAAAGAAGATCTTTTAATAATTGGAAAGCTTTTTGCTGATCTTCTTCCCACTGAAACTTAATGTTTTTCCGAGTCAATTTTGTCAACGGTAATTCAATTATAGAGAAGTCCTAAATAAATTTTTGGTACTAACCTGCTAACCCCATAAAACTATTGACTTCAGAAGGAGTACTCAGTGCATCCCATTTTTCTAGCGCTTCAATCTTAGCAGGATCAACTTTCACTCCTGCTTTAGATATGACATGACCCAGAAATTGAACTTCTCTTAACAAGAACTCACATTTGGACAATTTTGCATACAACTTTTCTTTCTTTAAAACTTTAAGGATCAGAAGAAGGTGTTCAACATGTTCTTCTTCATATTTCGAGTATATAAAAATATCGTCGATGAACACAATAACGAATTTGTCGAGATATTCACTACATACTCAGTTCATCAAATCCATGAAAGCTGCAGGAGCATTGGTTAAACCAAAAGGCATAACCAAAAACTCATGATGCCCATATCGAGTTTGGAAAGTAGTCTTAGCAACATCTTTTTCTCTGACTTTTAACTGATGGTATCCCGACCACAAATCCATTTCTAAAAATTAATTGGCTCCCACCAGTTGATCAAATAAATCATCGATTCTTGGTAGAGGATTCTTATTCTTAATTGTTAGTTTGTTCAATTCCCGATAATCAATACACATCCGCATTGATTCGTCTTTCTTCTTGACAAACAGAACCGAAGCATCCTAAGGTGAAGTACTCGGTCTGATAAAACCTTTGTCAAGAAGATCCTTCAACTGAGTAACCAACTCTTTCAATTTTGACGGCGCTAACCAACACGGCGCTTTTGCCACTAGTGCTGCCCCGGGTACCAAATCAATTTTGAATTCGATAGATCTATCAGGCAGTAGACCAGTCAAATCTTCCGGAAAGACTTCTAGAAAGTCACAAACAACCGGAACGACTCTTGCTTACCTTTTTCTTTCTTTGAATCTATCACATAAGCCAGATAACCCTGACATCTTTTCTGAATACATTTACGGGATCTCAGAACTGATAACAAGTTGGTATGATGATCCTGCTGATCATCATAAATAACAATTGGTCCTTTCTCTATAATATTCGGGTTATTTTATTAGATTTAATAACTTAAATCTTTATGTTTATATGAATATTTTATGTAGAAGTGTGTGGGTGTGGGTGACATGGTTATCTTAGCCGACCTTTGAGGGGCGGTCTATGTTTATCTGAATATTTTATGTAGAAGTGTGTGGGTGTGGGTGACGTAGTTATGTTAGCCGACCTTTGAGGGGCGGCCTATGTTTATCTGAATATTTTATGTAGAAGTGTGTGGGTGTGGGTGACGTAGTTATGTTAGCCGACCTTTGAGAGGCGGTCATACACTTACTATAAATAGCAAGTGTATGTGAAAGAAAAGAAGCTTAGCACACCTTTGAAACACTTTCTATATTAGGAAAGACTCCTTGGTGAATCCTACAGATTGGCAGAAAAAGAAGAAGAGAATTCAAAGCTAGGATATCTGATTTCTAAGGTGAGTGTATTAAAGCTTTGAGTATAAATTATTTACATACAATTTTGTAGTATTTGGAACTGGTCATTATGAATATAATATGTATGTGGATTATCTGTATATGAACAATAAACCGTTCAAAGTGTTGTCCGGACTTGATTATAAGTCTGGTTAGTTAAACCAGAGGCTCTGGTCGTGAAGACCAGCAGCTCTGGAAGAGAGACCAGAGGGGCTCTGGTAGAGAGACCAGAGGGACTCTGGTCAAGTATGTTGAAATATATTATAAGTTTGGTTAGTTAAACCAGAGGCTCTGGTCGTGAAACAAAAAGCTCTGGAAGAGAGACCAAAGGGGCTCTGGTCGAGTATGTTGAAATTTATTCTTATGGTTTGGAACCAGAGGCTCTGGTTGTGAAACCAGAAGCTCTGGAAGAGAGACCAGAGGGGCTCTGGTAGAGAGACTAGAAGGGCTCTGGTCGAGGATGTTGAAATATATTCTAAGTCTGATTAGTTCAACCAGCGACTCTGGTCGTGAAGACCAGAAGCTCTGGAAGAGAGACTAGAGGGGATCTGGTCCTGATTGTCGAATTATATTCTAAGTCTGGTTGGTTGAACCAGAGGCTCTGGTCGTGAAGACCAGAAGCTCTGGAAGAGAGACCAGAGGGGCTCTGGTCCGGAATATTGAAATATTTTCTAAGTGTGGTTTAAAACCAGAGGCTCTGGTCGTGAAGACCAGAAGCTCTGGTAGAGAGACCAGAGGGGCTCTGGTTCTGGATGTTGAAATATTTTATAAGTATTGTTTGAAACCAGAGGCCCGATGGACCGAAGCAGTGTGTTTGTAATGGYGGTGTAACCGCGAGAGAGATGAAATGGCGGTGTAACCGCGAGAGAGATGTAATGGCGGTGTAACCGCGAGAGACATAAATATGTTTATGTATCGGAACAGGTTTGATTCTAAACTTATTGTTTATAATGTATGTTGTTTGTTTGAGATTTATACACTCACTAGACCTTTTTGGTCTAACGCTCAGTTGTTAGACTAACCGGTTTTGTAGATCATCATACCTCACAGGATAAAGAAACGGGAAAAGTTTAGTGTTGATGGCATTTTTGTTTACTCATATATGTAGTAAAGAAAGTTTTTGTTAGTACATGTTTTGTAACAATACTATTTTTAGTATTATGAGTATGATGATGTGAATTATATGTACATGGGTTATATGGGTTGTTACAGTTGGTATCAGAGCCTTAGTTTAAAGGATCTGAGTATTTACGAAATACTTAGACTTAAACTAGAGGTGTGGAAAGTATTGATAATAGGTTTCACTGGGTCTATGAACATGAGAATATGTTATAGCTGAAACTATTATGAGAAAGATAGATTATATGTGACTGATATAATCTAAGTTATGAGTAGACATGAGGATAAATGTGTAATTATATGGTGATTATGAGAATAATCATGTGTGTTTAAATGTGACAGAAAAAGTCATATACTGAGATATGGCAGATAATCCTAATCAATCAGAAAGGACCTCTACTGGTTATGGAAGTGGTCAGGGAAGAAGAAGTGTAATACAAGGAGAGGACCCAAAAAATGTGATGACGATAGAAACACGAAGTCGTAGCAGGGGTCGAGGAAGAGGTAGAGGTACTAGACAAGAACAGGAACAATCGACTCAAAAAAGTTCAATGTTTGGTTATGGAAGAGGAAGGGCAAGGTGTGGACATAATGTTCCTAATCCCGAGTTTATTAYTCAAGATATGTTGGCAGCAGAGCTGGGAAAATTTCAGGAAAGTTTGGTAAATTTGTTGGGGCGTACCACCCAAAATAATCCAGATGTGGTAAGAAATTCCGATCAGGAGGAAGCCGGAGCTAGTACACCGGTAACTGGTACATCTGTACCCTTTACTTCGTCCTCAATACAAAAGGGAGGAGATATTAAAATGTTTCTTGCTTGTAAACTTCTCAAGTTTTCTGGTGAGCGTGATCCTGTTAAAGCTATGTGTTGGCTTAAGGAGATAGAGTTGAGTTTACAAATCAGTAAAAGTGCAAAACAAGATAAAGTTATGTTTGCTGTATCTCGTTTGAGATCAAGTGCTTTATACTGGTGGGAAGTTCTGTCAAGTTCAGATCTGAATATTCTGAAAACTATGCTGTGGGAAGAATTTGTGGTTAAGTTTAAAATGCAGTATTGTCCTGAAGCTGCAGTAAGAAAGTTGGAAGATGATTTCCTTCGTCTTGAACAAGGAAACATGTTAGTCCTCCAGTATACAGAAGTTTTTATGGAACAATCTAGGTTTGCTGAAGCCTATATTATATCTGAAAACAATAAAGTGCGAAAGTATATCTGGGGACTGGAATCGAATCTTCGGAAGTAAGTGATATCCAGGAATGCAACAACATTTCAGGCGGCAGTTGATGCTGCTGAAATTCTGGAACAAGATATTAACCGACAACCACAAGAAAGGGTTGGAGAGAAAAGAAAAGGGGAAACTACAGTAACTAATTTTCATAGACCGAGGTTTATGGAAATTTTGAATCGACCAATTTCAAGGGTTGCGGATAAAGCGTGTGTTCGATGTCATAAAATACATCAGGGAAATTGCAATACAGAATCTCGAGTATGTTTTAAATATCAGGAACCAGGACATATAGCTCGAGATTGTCGGATTACACGAAGGTGTTTTACTTATAATTCATCTCAACATGTGAATGCCGATTGTCCGCAAGCTAAAGGTCGAGGGTCTGGTTTTGTTGGAAACCAGGGATCTGGATATTCTGCGGGCCGAGGATCTAGTTATGTGCCAACAGGTCGTGGACAAATAGATAATCGTGTTAATACAAGTGGTAGAG
>NC_037544.1:24722284-24724131 GCF_001531365.2 Cynara cardunculus var. scolymus | reverse complement strand
ATGATGCTATATGGGTGATAGTAGATCGGTTATCTAAATCTGCACACTTCTTACCTGTGAAAGAGTCATATTCGATGGAGAGATATACATTGATGAGGTAGTGACACGACATGGTGTTCCTCTATCAATTGTTTCTGATAGAGATAGTCGGTTCACTTATATGTTTTGGAAGAGCTTTCAAAGAGAAATGGGTTCACAAATTAAGCTAAGTACAGCTTATCACCCTCAGACTGATGGACAAAGTGAACGAACTATCCAAAGTTTAGAAGATATGTTGAGAGCATGTGTCATTGATTTTGGAGGGTCATGGGATAGTCATTTGGCTTTGGTGGAATTTGCGTACAACAATAGCTACCATTCAAGTATTCAGGCAGCACCTTTCGAGGTTCTGTATGGACGCAAATGTCAAACTCCTTTATGTTGGAAGGAAATAGGTGAGAAACAGTTAGCTGGGCCTGAATTGGTTCAGCAAACTGTAGATAAAATTGAAGTAATACGGGAACGAATGAAAGCGGCACAAGATAGACAAAGAAGTTATGCAGATAAACGTCGGAAGCCGATTGAGTTTCAAGTAGGTGATAGAGTAATGTTGAAAGTATCACCTTGGAAAGGAATAGTACGTTTTGGTAAGAAGGGAAAGTTAAGTCCAAGGTACATTGGACCATTCCTTATTATTGGAAAGATTGGAGAAGTGACCTACAAATTAGAACTTCCTTTGGAACTAAGTGGAATTCATGACACATTTCATGTGTCAAATTTGAGGAAGTGTTTAATAAGTCCAGATGTGGCAGTACCATTACCTGAAATTAAGGTAGATGAGAGATTATGTTTTGAAGAAACCCCTGAACAGATTACTGACTATAAATTAAAGAAGTTCCAAAACAAAGAAATTGGGTTAGTAAAGGTTCAGTGGCGTTATCATAAGGGACCAGACGCCATCTGGGAATCAGAGTCTGAGATGCAGATGAAATATCCCTACATTTTTGCTTAAACAGAATTCCGGGACGGAATTCTTTTAAGGAGGAAATGTTGTAATATTCGGGTTATTTTATTAGATTTAATAATTTAAATCTTTATGTTTATATGAATATTTTATGTAGAAGTGTGTGGGTGTGGGTGACGTGGTTATGTTAGCCGACCTTTGAGGGGCGGTCTATGTTTATCTGAATATTTTATGTAGAAGTGTGTGGGTGTGGGTGACGTAGTTATGTTAGGCGACCTTTGAGAGGCGGTCATACACTTACTATAAATAGCAAGTGTATGTGAAAGAAAAAGAAGCTTAGCACACCTTTGAAACACTTTCAATATTAGGAAAGACTTCTTGGTGAATCCTACGGATTGGCAGAAAAAGAAGAAGAGAATTCAAAGCTAGGATATTTGATTTCTAAGGTGAGTGTATTAAAGCTTTGAGTATAAATTGTTTACATACAATTTTGTAGTATTTGGAACTAGTCATTATGAATATAATATGTATGTGGATTATCTGTATATGGACAATAAATCGTTCAAGGTGTTGTCCGGACTTTATTATAAGTCTGGTTAGTTAAACCAGAGGCTCTGGTCGTGAAGACCAGCAGCTCTGGAAGAGAGACCAGAGGGGCTCTGGTAGAGAGACCAGAGGGGCTCTGGTCAAGTATGTTGAAATATATTATAAGTTTGGTTAGTTAAACCAGAGGCTGTGGTCGTGAAACCAGAAGCTCTGGAAGAGAGACCAGAGGGGCTCTGGTAGAGAGACCAGAGGGGCTCTGGTAGAGAGACCAGAGGGGCTCTGGTCGAGTATGTTGAAATTTCTTCTTATGGTTTGGAACCAGAGGCTCTGGTTGTGAAACCAGAAGCTCTGGAAGAGA
>NC_037544.1:24697778-24721690 GCF_001531365.2 Cynara cardunculus var. scolymus | reverse complement strand
GCGGTGTAACCGCGAAAGAGATGAAATGGCGGTGTAACCGCGAGAGAGATGTAATGGCGGTGTAACCGCGAGAGACATAAATATGTTTATGTATCGGAACAAGTTTGATTCTAAACTTATTGTTTATAATGTATGTTGTTTGTTTGAGATTTATACACTCACTAGACCTTTTTGGTCTAACGCTCAGTTGTTGGACTAACCGGTTTTGCAGATCATCATACCTCACAGGATAAAGGAAAGGGAAAAGTTTAGTGTTGATGGCATTTTTGTTTACTCATATATGTATTAAAGAAAGTTTTTGTTAGTCCATGTTTTGTAACAATACTATTTTTAGTATTATGAGTATGATGATGTGAATTATCTGTACATGGGCTATATGGGTTGTTACATTCTCCGACAAATCAATACTAATCATTTTCTTGTTAAAAAAAATATTGGCTCGATTATCTACCAACCAATCCATTCCTACTACAACGTCGAATTCTTTCATCAGCATAGGAAATAATTGGATCGGCAGCCCACACCCTTAATTTCAATTATACAATCAATAAACACATAGGTAACAAATATACAACTATTAGTGGTATCAACCACTAATGTATCATTAAGGGGCACAAAATTCATATATATAGAATTAGCAAATAATGGTGATACGAAAGAAAAGTTCGCATCATAATCAAATAGCACTTTAGCATATATAGAATTAACAAGAAAAACATCTGTTACCACCTCTGGCATCGTTTTGGCCTCATATTTCGTCATCTGAAATGATCGGCCCCGCACCCCACTCTATCCTCCCTTTGGTGAACTAGGCCTCCCACTAGTACTTGGGGTATTTTCTTCCATGGTTAATCGAGGAACTCTCAACTGGGGACAGTTTGGTCGTATATGATCGGGCGAATTGCATTGAAAACATCTTTTAGGTATTGTGCAATCTTTCGATAGATGTCCTAACTCGTAGCATCGATAACAGATTGACAATTACCCTGGTGCACCTGTTGACATCGTGGACAGGCTCTAACAGTTGGTTGTTGAGGAGGTCGATTATCTACTTTTATGAATTTGGGTCTTCGAAAACTGGTTGAAGACTCCTCCCACCTTCGTTTTCCATTACTCTTTCTTCACCCTACCGGTTATTGTTTCTCTCTGTTACTTCAGCAACATTCATATCTAAAGAAAAGGCAGTAGGATCCATATCAATTACAAATTCCCTAATAGAGGGTTTCAAACCTCAAATGTACCTTTCTACCTTTCTGGACTTAGAGAAAACATAATGTTCTACAAACTGGAAATATTCAATAGACTTTTTGGTATACTTCCGCATAGATTTGTTACCTTGCTCCAACTTCAAGAAATCTTCCTCCATTTGTCTGGATTAGAGTATGCCCAAACATTATGTTGTCTGATAAGGGTATGTCCGAACACCGTGTTGTCTGGTGAGAGTTGTATCCGAACATTATGTTGTTTGATAAGAGCGTATCTGGTTGAGTGTTGTCCGGATGATTATTCATCACTCAGATTAGTTGTGTTGTCCAGATAGGGGTGTCCAGCTAAGGTTGTCCGGACATGTGTTGTCCAGATAAGCTTCTCCGGACAGAGTTGTCCGTACAGATTTGATTGGCGAATGAGATTTAACTAAATTAAATTTTGTAACGATGGGATTTCACAATTTCTGTTTAATCTGTCATATTGTGAAAAAGGGTATTGTATATCTTTTAATAAATTGGAAAAGATAGTAAATGTTTCTTCCAAACGTGGTGACGTAAGTCTGTTCTGGTTTGAAACTATATTTTCGGAAATATTTCTTCTAAACTTGGTGACGTAAGTCTGTTCTGGTATGAAACTTTAATTTAAGAAATAGTTTCCCAGACGTGGTGACATATGTCTATTCTGGCGTGGAACTAGGTATTGGGTACTTCCAAACGTGGTGACGTAAGTCTGTTCTAGTAAGGAACCCTGTTTTGAAGAAGAAATAAGGGTGGCATATCAAGGAGAGATGTATCTATGGATATAAGGGTGGTAATTCCTGGTGTGGTTAATGTTATAACTATTGTTATTATCACTATCAGATACAATAATTCTAAATCAGCATTTCTTTGTGGCTTGATGATTTGGAGGTATTGTTCTCTTTAGAAATAATAACTTTGATGTTATTGAGAAGGGGAAAAACGATTTATAACAAAGGCATCAATTGCCTATAATTTCTAAATGATATTCTATCAAGTTTGAACAAGTGTGAGAATGATGTAGAAAAGCTCTAGTTGGTCTTTTAGAAGGACCAAAGGACCTCTGGTCATATAGAAAGACTTTAAAATATTTTTGGGAATTTTATGAACCAGAAGTTTTGTATGTATTATACAGAAGCTCTATATCTTGAAATTATTTACTTCGTATTTTTGTCTAAGCTTTGTACCTGAGCTCTGTGTCTGAACTCTATATCAGTGCTGTCTTTTGAAATTAAATATTTTCTTCAAAAATATTTATAAATGATACAAAGAACCAGAGGATCTCTGTTTATAGCTTAATTGTCTTTTAAAATTTAGGTAGGTCCTTTTTGGACCAGAGACTTTGTGGGTCCAGAAGGTCTCTGGTTGAGTGTCGTATTTTTAAGTGTAGAGGCTCTGGTCAGTGGAACCAGATGCTCTAGTAATCAAGGGCAGAAGAGATCTGGTTGGTTGAGCCAGAGAAGTTTTATGGCAAATCTGTTAAGAGTATCAGAGTTCTAAGATGTTACATTTGTGCTATGTGTTATAACAATCTGTTGGCTTTATATTTGATTAACAAACAGATTTGCATGTCTTTGCTAAAATACATTTATCTATACAAAAGATATTTTATAAGGTTTTGGTGATCTTCACCCTGCATTTGTAAAGAAGAGATTTCCTCACTAGACCTTCCGCTCTAACCCTCATTTTTTTTTTTTGAAAATGTGCTTGCAGGAACTGCGGGGTCTCGGGATAATAAGGGAAAGAGAAAAATATAATTGTTTTTCTTATATGTTATCTGCTTTATGAAGATCAGCTTGATGCATGTATATTTCGAAGATACATGTTGTTATACATGTGATAGTGCAGGGATATTCTTTTGGAATTTTTCATATGTAAATTATGTACATATAAAATCCTTGTACTAGTGGGACCTATGTGGTGTTTGGAACAGGGAACTTACAATAATACAACGCCGCATTCTTCGAAGATTGAGGAACAAGACGAGATCTATTAAGAGAATGATTTATTCTCGAAAAAATCTGAATAGTTACATCCAATTACAAACTACACGAAAGTTGCCCCTTTTTCATGGAGATTTACCCATCACAGAGATGCATAGAGGAATCTATATTTCTTTTATATGAAATATATGTTATATGCAAATGTGGAATTGGGGTGTTACATCCAAAAATGAGACGAACAATGGTTTGTCAATTTTGCCCTTTCTTGATTAAATATTAAACCTTTTATTTTATTTTATACTTTTCTAATATAACACATTTTAATCATGACCATTGATCAAGAAAATTGATAAATGAGATTGATTTGTAGGGTTTGCACAAAAAGGGGTGGTTTGCATTTGATCGCTCTTATATTTATATATATATATATATATATATATATATATTGATGATTGTAAACATAATTCATTTTTATTTTTATATAATAGAGTCATCCAAGTAAGATAACATTGTGAGTAAAACCTCATGAATTGACACAATTAATCTCATCCTTCTTTCTTATACATGTCTCATTATTCCAATATTTCAATCTCTCATCAATGTGGGATATCTCAAACTCAACATCATGAGTTGACACAATTAATCTCATCATTCTATATATATATATATATATATATATTGATGATTGTAAACATAATTCATTTTATTTTTATATAATAGGGTTATCCAAGTAAGATAACCTTGTGAGTAAAACCTCAAGAATTGACACAATTAATCTCATCCTTCTTTCTTATACATACCTCATTATTCCAATATTTCAATCTCTCACCAATGTGATATATCTCAAACTCAACATCATGAGTTGACACAATTAATCTCATCATTCTTTATTTATACACACTTCCTTATTCCAATCTTTCAATTTTTCACCAATATGGGATATCCCAAACTTCAACCACAATTCACCAACACCTTAATATTCAATTTTCATGATATCACCTCAATACTTTTGGTTCTTCTTTTATGCCACCTCAATATTCTTGGTTCTTCTTTTAATATATATATATATATATATATATATATTAATTCAATCTCTCATCAAAGTGGGATATCTCAAACTACTTCAATACCCAATTCTCATGATACACCTAATTACCTATTGATTCTTATTTTAATATATATATATATATATATATTGATGATTGTAAACATAATTCATTTTATTTTTATATAATAAGATTTGTTTTGTAAAAATAGGGTCATCCAAGTAAGATAACCTTATGAGTAAAGCATCTTGGGTTGACACACTTAATGTCATCATTCTTTCTTATACACATCTCATTATTCCAATATCTCAATCTCTCACCAATGTGGGATATCTCAAACTCAACCTCATGAGTTGACACAATTAATCTTATTCTTCTTTCTTCTTTCTTCTTTCTTATACACACCTCCTTATTCCAATATTTCAGTCTCTCACCAATGTGGGATATCCCAAACTCAACCACAATTCACCAACACCTCAATACTCAATTCTCATGATACCACCTCAATACTCTTGGTTCTTCCTTTAATATAGATATATAGATTTATATCTAACAAAAAAACATAATGACAAAAAATATAGTAGTGGATATTTAGAGAATGAAAGAGAAAAAAGAAAAATGAGATTCTAGGCTTTAGGAGAGGTTACCTCAAACACTCATGGTTTCTCCTTTAATATCTATATAGGGGAGCGATCAAATGAAAACCGCTCAATTTGTAAAACCGTAAAAACCTCATTCTACCAATCATAATTTTTCATTTTGTTCATTTTTTCGTAATTATAAGAGGTTGATTAATCATTTTTATTGTGAAAGATGTTAATCATGGATATTATCATCTTTATTATTTTAATTTTAGATAAATACATGAAACAATTTCATTAAAATTTCATTAAGTAGTATATGAAACAAATTTATAACCATATATGAAACAACTTCATCAAAAAAAGTATTATATGAAACAATTTCATAAGATTAAACAATTTATGAAAAAATTTCATAAGATTACGATGGATGAGAGTAGTTTTTACGGTTTTTACAAATTGGAGAGGTTTTCATTTGATCGCTCATCTCTCTCTCTCTCTCTCTCTCTCTCTCTATATATATATATATATATTGATTACCAACATAAAACTTTAAACAATACTGTAGGTATGATGTCCAAATACTTTTGATGTTTCATATATGGAACAACAAATTGATAATTAAAACTTGAAACAATATAGGTCATTGAAATATGATATGTAGGTCCTTAAGGATGTGATATGTTGTTTCATATATGAAAGAATCATGCACAATGAAAAGATTTAGTTGATTAAGCACATGCTTTGCTATTCAAATCTTCTGCTACATTTATTAAACATTGAAAAACCTCATAATAGTGTAAAAAGACTATACATAAAAAGTAGTTTCATATATAAAATATATGAAAATAATGATAATTACCTACATAAGAGTTTAAACAATATTGTAGGTATGTTGTCTAAATACTTTTGATGTTTCATATATGAAACAACAATGCATAGTTAAAACTTGAAACAGTATATACGTCGTTGAAATTTCATGTGCAAATATCTTGAGGATGTGATGACATGATGTTTGTTGTTTCATATATGAAACAACCATGCACAATGGAAGGATGATAGTTGAAAAAACACATGTTTTGGTATTCAAAATTTCTATTACATTTTTAAACATTTTAAAAACCATATAACAATGTAAAAGTTATAGATAGAGCATTGTTTCAATGGTTTCATACATGAAACAATGATGTCCACGATGATATATTTTTTTATGTTTTTGTTAGTGCAAGACTGTAGGTGATCAAAATCATACTATGAAATAAACACCTTATGGCTCAAAGTATTGGATTCCTATAGATATAAGGTTTTTTTCAATATCAATTAGAAAGAAAACCTTCTTAGCTTGATCTACTCCCTCAGTTAGACCTTTGACACACACACACACATATATATATATATATATATATATATATATGGTTGGGTTCTGGTGAGAAAGGAAGTTATAATAAGAAGCGTAAAAAGAAATCTCTACTCTAGGATCAATCCTAATTGAATGTCAACACTAATGAGGTGTACCGAGATGCACCAAATCGATTCCCTTTTAAATCGCAATTCATGGGTGGGAATGTAATTAAAAGTGATCAAGAGTTTAGATAATTTTTACACTTCTTACTATAACTTTCCTTCTCACATGATCCTTCGCCTATATATATATATGATTGAATTCCAATGATAAGAGAAGTTATGGTGAGAAGGGTGAGAAGGGTAAGAAGAGATCTTCACCTTTGGATCAATCCTAATTAAATGTCAACACTAATGAGGTGCACCAAGATGCACCAGATCAGTCCCCTATCAAGCGTGATTAATGGGTGGATTGCGATTAAAGGTGATGAAGGGTGAAGATCCTTTCTTACGCTTTCTCAACATAACTTCCCTGCTCACACGATCCTTCACTTATATATATATGGTTGGATTCTGTGAGAAGGGAAGCTATAGTGAAAAGGATAATAAGAGATCTCCACCCTTAGATCAATCCTAATTGAACGTCAACACTAATGAGGTGCACCGAGATGCACCGGATCAATCCCTATATCAAGCGTGATTCATGGGTGGATGAGATTAAAGGTGATCAAGAGTGGAGATCCTTTCTTACGCTTTCTCAACATAACTTCCCTTCTCACATGATCCTTTGCCTATATATATATATATATGGTTGGATTCTGTGAGAAGGGAAGTTATGGCGAAAAGGATAAAAAGAGATCTCTATCCTTAGATCAATCCTAATTGAATGTCGACATTAATGAGGTGCACCGAGATGCAACAGATCAATTCCATTCTAAAGCGCAATCCATGGGTGAACATGAGATTTAAAGTGATCAAGGGTTCAGATCTCTTCTTACGCTTCTCACCTCTCACACGATCATTCGCCTACACACACACACACACACACACACATATATATATATATATCCCTTAGATGCACATTGGAATGGGATGCATTGAGATGCACCAGATCAATCCCCATATCAAGCGTGATTCATGGGTGGATTGAGATTAAAGCTGGTTAAGGGTGGTGATCCCTTCTTACGCTTCTCACCTTAACCTCTTTCTCACACGATCCTTCACCTATATATATGGTTGAGTTCTACTGAGAAGGAGAGTTAAAGTGAGAAGCGTAAGAAGGGATCTCTACCCTTGGATGCACAATGAGATACATCAAGATGCACCAGATCAATCCCCGTACTTCTTACTCTTCTCACCTTAACTCCCCTTCTTACACGGTCCTTCGCCTATATAGATATGGTTGAGTTCCTGTGAGAAGAAGAGTTAAGATGAGAAGCGTAAAAACAGATCTCCACCCTTGGATGCACATTAAGATGAGATGCACCATATCAATCCCCGTATCAAGCATGATTCGTGGATGAGTTTGAGATTAAAAGTGACAAGGATCTAGATCCCTTCTTACGCTTCTCACCTTAACTCTCATTCTCACATGATCTTTCGCCAATGTATATACACACACACAATGAACAATTCAAATAAGAAAGCTAAAATATTGTGAGAAGGTAAGAAGAGAATGTTAATGAAAGGTTTATATGTGAATCATTGAAAAAATCAATTTGAAGATGCATAAGTGAACCCATATAAATAGTTTATAACGTCGGTTCATATATGCATCTTCAAATATATTTTTCAGTAGATTTTACATATGAACGTTCTCTTAACCTTCCCTAAGAACTTTCTCACGATATTTAACCTTTCTAGGAACCATAGGAGCCACTTTGTTAGGGGAGGTTCACATTCCTTGACAGAATGTACGTAACATAAACATTAACATATGTTAACATACATTATGTTAACGTATATAAGGATGTTAACTTATATTAACCTCCGTTTATAAAGTGGTTCCTACAGGGAAGAAAAATTCGTACACGATTTTGATCTTGATTTTTTTAAAATCCGGTATTTGAGTTGAAGATGTAATTTTGATTTATTTTTGCAATTTTAGGTTTTGATTTACATTGAAGATGTGCTTTAGAATACTGATTTGGTTGTGGCTTCAGACTTTTACAAAAAACAAAACGAAAATTATGAAGACAAAGATGCTAAATGTTGTATATCGTTAAATTTTTTGGACAAATATTGAAACTTATGGACTGAACATAAATATCCAGCAATAGTTGAGGGACAAAAGATGTAACTTACGCCGGTCTCAAGGCAAAGAAGGGCATTTTGGTAATTACGCGTCTATAGAGGGATAACCAAAGGGGCAACGAGGGTGGGTGGGTGGCCAAAGGGAAAGAGAGTCTTGATGTGTTGAGCGCAGAACCAATAATTCTTTCGAGCACAATTTCACATGCTAACAACGTTGGCTCCAAAATTTCTGGTAAATTTTTGAAAAAAACAAGAAATTTGAAAGAAGGGTGTAAAGGGGTTGTTGCGTGGCTCCCGCCATGAGTGCTCAGGTGTTGGAGAGACAACGGAGCTCTTCGTCTTTGCCTGAAGACCATGTAGACAACACCAAGACTCTGATTTGTGCACTTAGTTTCCTTTCTCGCAATCTCCCTCTTCCTCCTGACGTTTTCGATGCTGTCTCCTCCATCTACACCGCCGCCGCCGCTGAAGATGGCGACGATGGTGTTGACTCCGCCGCCCACGGTGGATCTGACGGCGATAATCAAGTGGACGATGCTTCATCGCCTGTGAGTTGATTCTTTTAATCTTTTCATACTGCTGTTTGGACTTTATTTTATTGGGGATTGTTTTGTTGGAATTATATACCCTTTTGATTGTGGATGATTGATGTTGGGTTGGTTTGGGAATTCGCTCTTGTTGATTGAGAAAAAAAATGCAATTTTAGGTTGTCCGCTTCTTTAATAGCTCTTCTGTTACTTGAATTGTGAGGGTTTTCTTAATTTTTATACTTGAATTGCTTATCCCCATTTGCCTTTGATCTATATGTTGTGCTCTTTTTTGTGTGCCTGGCAGCTCAGGTGTAATTATGGTTTGCTCATTGGAAAATATTGCAGTGTAATTGCACCTTACTTGATTCCTAGTTTTACTTTTGTCTACATAAAACTGGTTTTTTCTAGTTGGATCTGTGTGTGGCTTATCAAACATCTTTGGTCTACCTATTGTCTATGCATATATCATTGCACTTTTAGGTTTGATTGCATTATTATATAATGTTAAATGAGACCATAGCAAGGTTACTTGATGTGAGCTTGTGTATTGAGTTACATGTCCTAGGGGTAATAATGGTGTAGGAGTAATGGAAGATAAGAACTTGTATTTGTTCAAGAATTTTGTTCCTCTCTCAGTTTAGGTGTAAGTATGAGGTCTCTATCTGTTATTTTTTGTGCAAGAAAAGTTAATAGGAGCTTTTAGGTTTGAAATCATACAGTACATTGCTGTCTACGTTCAGCTTTTTATTCAACTGTTGCTATTTTTTTCTTGATGAAAAAGGATTCATGAATACAAAGGCTAATTTGAGTCCATAGGTTAAACTTGGAAAACATGTTTGTGTTTCCTTGTGATTTAATTATTGTGATGATATGTGGATTTAACCCCTAATTGATTCAAAGTGATTGTAGGGGTTTTTTCGTTGACATTATTGCTGGATTGCTTGTCTTCTTTCTTCACTTAATTTTTTTTCCAGCCTAGTATTTTGTTCATATCCTTTTTACTTTTATGAGATATTACAGAAGAATGTTTTACGTAGTTGTATCACAAGAGATGTTTTCCTTCTCCTGGAAATTCTTATGAAATGTTGTATGTTATGATGCTCTGAATTTTTAGTAGCATAATCAGGACCTGGGATTTTGCTTGAATATGGTTTGAAGCATATTTGGTCATGTTGATTTCCTTAACTTCAACTGTTGTCTCTGCCATACTGTTTGATATCAGTTTATGATTACAGAATAACCTTCAATTTTCAAATGGAGGAGATTTAATGGCAGACCTTGAGGATGCTCTGGCTACGCGTCAATCTAATCACATAACGGGTGCTGAAATGGCAGAAGCAAGGAAAAATCGGATTGAGAGCCACATCCAGAGTCGCTTGACTCAACTGGCAGGTTGCCACACTCAAGGACCAGCTTTTATATCATACCTTAACATTGTTGAAGAATATTCTGATTTCTTAGTGATATCTATGCATTTAAATGCAATCACATCTGCTGCATAGGGGATCCTTCTTGAGAGTCTTTCACATTTGACCAGACTAACTGATTAGTTATGCTTTCTAGTTTCCCAGATCCTCTTGTTGAATAGAGATGACAACTATCTCTAGAATAACGATGCTATTCTTTTATATGATATTGTATGTTGTCTATAATTTTGCAATTCACACCATATGATGACAGTTGGATGCAAGTTCATAGTCTTAATTGATATCTGATACAAATATATTTTGCATGAATCTTTACTGGCAGGTGGATTTGCTAATAGATTATTATTTAACAACTTAATGATTTACTCATATTTCGTTATCATGAATTCAGAATTGTCTACACACAGAGGTGAGGACCTGCAGTCAAAGTGCTTGCTTGAACTCTATGGACTTAAGGTAGACTCCAGTTTAGAAGCTCTTAGTTTTCTCTTTTCTTGTTTTGTATCTAAAGATCGTCATCTTGACGAGATGGTGGTCTCAATGGGATGTTCAGGCACATCATCTTTAGCATTGGATGTGTGGAAACACTTGGTTGCATTATCATGAAATTAGGGGTTAGTTTATATTATCCATTTGCTATAAACCTTGGTTATTGAAAATGAAAGTGATCTTTTTCGTTAACTGAGGCCCCAACTAGTTTGGGATCAAAGGCTTGTTGTTGTTGGTTCACATTCATGCTATGCTCCCCAGCTGTGATGCTCCTACTGAATTCAATTAAGTTTAGTGTGACATAAACTGAAAGCCACCAAAGTTTTGGGTCACTATCCGTTTAATTAACTACACCATGAAACTAACTAATTTTCAGCAACATTTAAGTCTAGAGTTATGTGCATTGATGCTGTCTTTAGTAGCTCTATCACTGGTGTTCTTATAGTACCATTTAATTAACATGCATTCTATTGTTCAGTGGAACTCCTTCATTCTTATGACATATATCTTACATTCCAGCTAGCGGAGCTGCAAAGAAAAGTGAGGTCAAATGTGAGCTCAGAGTACATGCTGTGCTTAAATTGTGTGTATCCTGAGAAGAAACTCTTTGATTGGGGAATGATGCGGCTGTCTCGTTCTTCATATGGCGTGGGGGATGCCTTTGCTGTTGACTCAGACAACCATATGAAGAAGAAACGTGATGCTGAGGTAATTTTATACTTTGTACTATGTTCTTTTTTACCTCTTCTGTAGTCCTCGAAATCTTGATGGTCCATCTTATTTTCTTTCTGGCATTCTTGATAGCAAGTTTGTATATAGTTGAAAATGTTCTCAAACATGGTATATACGATCTTAGATTAACCAAGTCCAGAAGACCTTACAAACTGAGTTATGATCTTTGATTTAAGAAACAATGACCACATTGCACAAAAGCTTCTTGGTAGTCATGCAATTTTAGTCAATTCCTGTGGGTGTACACCAAGTACACAGCCTTTGGGTGTTCATTTTTAGATCCATTAAAATCAACCTGCCTTGTTGACATGGGTGGATCTGCATCTGCATATATCCATTTTTTCCCTGAATAATCTATCTAATTACCAAATACGTTAACAACCCCTAAGTTTACGAGATCAGTCATAGTCATAAGAAGTGGAGTATAGTTTCTATGATGATCGAAAATTGTCCAGACTGAATTTACACGTAGTCATCAGTGTTTTTAGTTCTGTGGTCATTTGAATAAGCTTTCTATAACAGATCACCTGTATTTGAGGTTAATGTCAACGCAAATGTATGTTATGGGTCATTTTCAATCTTATTGACACCAACTTACTTCTTTAAGGAAACAAACCCTCACTATAGGAAATGTTTTATGATCCATTAATGCTTCATCTGTTTCATAAGACACCATAATAATGATTCATTGTTGTGTCCATCTAAAAGTTAATTTTTGTCATTTGACTGCCATTGAATTTGAATTTGTTTTTAACCGGTGCTTATAATCCTTACATCACGTTCTAACTTAGAAAAGCAATATTATTTTATCTTGAGCTACGCTAGAAATCAACAACCAATATGAAATATCTGATCTTTCAGATCAATAGCAGGTTAACGAGTACACATTAAATTTATGGGTAGTTTTTGACCCAGTCTATTGGTTCCACATGTGGATTTACCCAACCTGATTAATTATTAGGGGTAATCCTTGATGTATATGATTTATGATACTTATTTTTACTTTTTGATGGAAGGGTATTCCGTATTCATATTTCTTAAATGTTTATGCTTCCACACACCATTGCTTGTTGCAGAGACTAACAAAATTGGAGGAGGAAGAAAAGAACAGAGTAGAAACTAGGAAGAGGAAATTCTTTGCAGAAATACTTAATACAATACGTGAACTCCAGTTGCAAGTGCAGGCTGCTCAGAAACGTCGGAAGCAGCGAAATGATGGTGTTCAGGTATGCAGTTTTTTTTTAAATTTTGTATTCATATATATGTATTTACCTTTTACTTCTGCACATAGCTAGATTACTGAACAGAATTGCAGATGATGTGTTTGTCTGCCATGATCTCAACAAAGTGTTTCTGGAATAAAATGAAAAGCTTAATGAATTTTGTGCATATAATTAGGAGTTATTGAGCCATCATGTCTCTATCATGACTAAGTTTATTTGATTCAATCGGCATGTCTCTAACCTGATTAATTTTGTTGCAATATGCTTCTATGCTATTAATATCAAAGAGTATTGAACTCAATTTTTTTTATCTTTTTTTTCTTTCCTTCCTTTTTCTCATGTCTACATCGGATCGAACTGTGTAATTTGTTAAGTAAAAGTCAACATTATTTTTTGACAACCCAGTCGTTTCACATTTATGCTTTAAAGGTTTTCTTGGTTTCTTTCTTGTTTCCTATAAGATTACTATTATGGTAGTTTGCATTGATCGAAATTAGAGGTTTTTCCTCACTTGAATAGTTGCGTTTGATCTCCAACCGAAAATTGAAAAAAGTTATGAAAGAAAAGAATAGAACACACCATGATAGAATATTCATTCATAACAAAATTTCTAGTTTCTTCATGTGCCAGGACCTCCCTGTGACTTTTGTAAACTCTTTTCCGTGACCACATGCTGCACTCAGTGTTGTATCTTATAGGTGTGAAAATGATGGTTTAAAAAGTAACAGTGAACATGCAGCTTTAGGTTTAGGTGAATGTTTGTAGTTTATGCTTCCCAAATTGAAATTTTCGTGTGGTGTCGATTAGGCATGGCATGGAAGGCAGAGGCAGCGTGCTACTAGGCAAGAGAAATTGAGGTTCCAAGCTTTAAAGTCAGATGACCAAGAAGCTTACATGAGAATGGTTGAGGAAAGCAAAAACGAACGGTTAACAATGCTTTTAGGGAAAACAAATGATCTCCTTGTTCGTTTAGGAGCTGCTGTTCGACGCCAGAAAGATGCTGAGCATGATGGTATTGAACCTTTGAATGCACCAGAAGCCGGCTTGCATGATTCGTCTGCTAAAAAGACTGAAACTCCTAACGAATCACTTCCAGATGAGGACGATGATTTAGTTGAGACCAAACTTGATAATGGAGTAAAAACATCCGACTTACTGGAAGGTCAACGACAATATAATTCAGTCATCCATTCAATTCAGGAGAAGGTACACTACTAAATGATGATTCCCTAGCATTCTTTCCGGTATCATTACAAAAGTTTAACTCCTAATAAATTGTGTATCCTACAGGTAACGGAACAACCATCAATACTTCAGGGTGGAGAACTAAGACCTTACCAGTTAGAAGGGCTTCAATGGATGTTATCTTTATTTAATAACAATCTGAATGGAATATTGGCTGATGAAATGGGATTGGGCAAGACAATTCAAACCATCTCCTTAATAGCATATCTCATAGAAAACAAGGGCGTGACTGGGCCTCACTTAATTGTGGCGCCGAAAGCTGTACTACCAAACTGGATTAATGAATTTTCAACATGGGCTCCAAGGTAGGGCACTGTTTAAGTGAAATCATTGATTTTATACAAGATCAATGCTTAATGATTTCATTCTTGTACCAGTATCAGCGCTTATCTTTATGACGGACGTCTTGATGAGAGAAAAGCAATGAGAGAAGAGTTGTCAGATGGAAAGTTTAATGTGCTGATCACCCACTACGATCTTATAATGAGAGACAAAGCATTTCTGAAGAAAATTCCTTGGTACTACATGGTTGTTGATGAAGGACATCGGTTAAAGAATTCAGAATCTGTGCTTGCAAAGACTCTTGTCTCCGGGTATGCTGCAGTGATGTTCTTCCATTACCGCATAGAATATATTAATGAATGTTAATGCTGCTATAGTTAAAACAAATGAGAGTAGTACTCAAGTAAGAATGTAATGATAAAGATACCAAATAGTATGAGATCCTAATCTCTGTTTTCCAATTAAGACAATGCTTAATAGATGAAGTAATTGGTAAGTATGGAATACATGTCTGATAATGTCCTAAATTTAAAGTTTTTTTTTTGGTACATGCAAATAACATGAAAACTCTGTTGGACTGGTTAAACAATATTTTGCAGCTACCAAATTCGACGAAGGCTTCTGTTAACCGGCACCCCAATACAGAATAGTTTACAAGAACTGTGGGCCCTGCTTAATTTTCTCCTTCCCACCATTTTCAATTCTGTTGAGAATTTTGAGGAGTGGTTTAATGCACCATTTGCAGATAGATGTGATGTTTCTCTAACAGACGAAGAAGAGCTGTTGATCATTCGTCGACTACACCAGGTAGGGTTTTTTTTGTTCTCCTATACACTCTTGTTGTGCCATAATGTATTTTGATTCATTTTCTTATACTACAAAATCCAGGTTATAAGGCCATTTATTTTGAGAAGGAAGAAGGATGAGGTGGAGAAGTACCTTCCACAGAAAACACAGGTCATACTAAAATGCGATATGTCAGCATGGCAGAAAGTATACTACCAGCAAGTCACCGATGTTGGGAGGGTTGGAATGGATACTGGTTAGTAACTTTTACCCTATACTGTTTTTGCTGTTATACATTAACTCCTGCAGTTCTTGCTATCTGCCCAAGTATTTAATATAGCATAGGTAAGGCTAGTGTATGACACAAGAACTTCAGATCAAGTACACGATTTAGTTTTGGGTTCGAGAACAGTTTGTTTGAAATTGCAGGAAAAACAATCAATGAGAATTCCAATAACCAACCAATTAACTAAAAATGTTGCCATTTCTACAAATCTGATTAATGAACATAATTTACTAATTTGTAGTTGAGATGCAAAAATATACATGTTATATATATATATATATATATATATATATTTATATAGCAACATAAGCAATTCTGCAAAATTTTATGTTCTGCACCTGGAGTTGATCCCCATTTCTGCCATACATCTTGTAGTATTGTTATGTTATTACAATTGATAAAACATACAGTCTGTAAACTAGAGGACAACTAGAACCCATACTAGTGGTAGAGATTGATGATGCTTAATCTGTTACTTGGGTTTAATTGTATTTTTTTTTTGGAAGGGTGTCCGGGCCAAAGCCCGACTAATCCCAGGCAATTTTGGAGGCTAAACATGGCCCCACTTAAATGTCGCCAACACTTCCCTCCCAGGGCTCGAACTCGGGTTCATGACTATGCCATGCCCAAGCCTTACCACTAGGCTGGAAGGTCTTTGACGGGTTTAATTGTATTACTGTCAGCATTGGCAGCAGGAGAGGGGAATGGATATAGTAAAGGGCCTTCATTGTGGGGCTGATTGCGGTAATTATGGGCAGTAAAATGAACACTCTTTTGGGCTTGATAAAAGGTCTTTTATTTGGTAGCAGGAAAACGGAATAGGCCAAGAAAGGGGGTTGGTTAAGAAAGTAGTATAGATTAGTTAGATTCGTAGAACAGAAGAAGAGCCTGACTTGCAAAGTTTAATATTTTGTGTAGGAGGCCAAGAAACCCAACGGGATGGAGGGGGAGAAAATGAGTTTGAGATGGGTGGCGAACTCAGAGATCCTAGAGGGACTTGGGTGGCAAATTATTGGATTAGAGATATGGAAAAAGGTTGGGAGTATTGGGAAGCTCCAAATGGTTGGACAGGTTATAGGCCCAACCAATACAGCGTACGGTGTGCTTGTAAACTTTAGATGCCTATATCGAGGGAGATGATGTGTTGGGATGGTTAAACCAAGTTGAGTGATATTTCACAATTAACGGGCTGGCTTTATACAGACTCGAAGCTGCAGTTCCTTTGTGGAAGGGGACCCACATGGTATCAGTTGGTCGAGAGCTATTACTAAGTCATGAGATGACAAGATTTCGGGGAACAAGTCTTGGAACGTTCTTAAGGCTCGCAGGGTCAGCTAATGGATAATTTTTTATTGCCCCCAATAGGATAGCACTTATCTTTGAAGATTTGAGTTATTGACAGGGCAAGTTTGGGGATTGCCTGATGAGGCGAAAGAGTTAAATTTTGTTAAAAGATTGAAGGTGGATATCCGTGTGGCATTGAGATTGATGCTTGACTATTACATCAAGCTTTCTAACTAATAACCTCATAAGAGGCATCTGACTCTGCATTAGAGGTAAATGAAATCCTTGGTTACTACCAACAAAGACATGACAACCACTGGCAGACCTCCAGGTAACTCTGCAGCTTCTCCTATTATCACCTTATAAACCTCCTATCTTGTGAAGACTACTACCCTGCAGCGTTGTTGATTTGCTTACAAGATACCCATTGTGATACCGTGAAGAACATCATTCTAATGGACATAACTGATTAGTACAGTTGCAGAGTATGGAATGGTTTGACGAGTAATTAGGCAATTGAGCTTTCTACCCAGCCTCTTATACTACTCTAAAAGCTTCACTATTCTGATTTTCGTGTGAATCAATTGATTTGCATATGATCTTGTTGCAAAAAAGACCAGGAACATATTTTCTCATGACTAAGAGATTATCTCAATCTCTAAAGAAAACTTAAGTTTGCCAAAATCTTTATCATGGAACTGGCTTTCAATCAAACTTTTCAGGTCAGCTATACTGTGACGTTCTTCACATAAACTTCCAAAGGTCAATTAGACATTTTGAAGGCTGAAGACCAGACCAGCTTTGATGATTGTTGGTGGTCATACTAGGTTTGATGTCAAGAAAATTCTAAGCCTCCTTTATATTAGCAGATGTTTGATCGATGTATACCTTTTCTTTATTGAAACGATTCTCTAAATCTTACTTATTTAGTGCCTAGTATAATAGAAACAACAATGGTAGACAAAGGGGGTGTGGCATAGTTGATTCCTAATCTACATGTGTCTAAGCATAGTCTCTAGCCACAAGATGCAGTGAATACTAGAAGCATGTGGCCGGAGAACAGGTGAACTAGCACAAGTCAGGTCTGTGTTTGGTAAGAGGCTGCACTAGTTATCAAAGAATTAGGCATGTCCAGAAAGATGGTCAAGTATGCATGCAAATCAAGGATTGTGATTGTGGTTGAAATATCATAACATATAATGAAAGATCCATCTTTACTATAAGATTACATTTTATGACTACAAGTATGCATTGAGTTCCTAAGCATATACTCGTCTCCGTTGACAACCTTCAACCTCTTTGATGTGGCTCTGGGAAAGAGTTTTGTGTTCCACTAGTTCCTTGGTATATCAGGCATTGTCACAAAGGTCATTCACTAGTTCCTTGTTTTTAAGACTTTGAGCTAAATGCTTTATAATATAACGCGCACGCGTGTGTGTGTGTGTATATTGCGTTTTCAATTAAAGGGATGATTTGGCCATTTGACACTTCAGCTAAAAATCTTTTTTCCATCTGGTCTCTTTTCAACGGGATAAGGATATGTTAATATCTATTGCTTCAACCTTTTCTTTTTCCATTTCCTTTGGGCTAATTTTCTTCATTCATATGCTTTTCTTTTGATCATTAAAAATAGGTTAAGTTAGGATTCCATTAATTGGTAATTAGTTAATTACTATACTAGCATTAGCGTTTTGTTTATCATGTATAATTATAGTTTAGGGTTTCATATTAATGACCGCAAATTTATTAAACGTAGCACTAAAAGATGTTTAGGGTTTTGTTTATGGAACAGCTGAAGTGAAATCAAGGTTTCATTTAATAGTTTAATATTAGGTTTTTTTAACACCATCGTTAAACATTACCCCAAACAAGTTTTAGTTTAATAGATAAAAACAAAAACACATAGATGTTATGAATACAAAACATGACAAACAACAAGTCGTGGTTGCCGATCACTATGAGCTTTTAAATTGCCGTTCTTGGTGATTGCAAATAATTGAAAAGCTAAAAATCTATTATAATAACCAAAATTCTATTTCTGGTCTCAATAAAATCACAAAAACTGCTATTTAAGGTATCCTTTTGAGATTATCATGTTTTTTATCTGTTCGTTTTCCTTTTCTTCTACATGATAATCGGATTAGTTGAGATTTTTTTGCTTATACTAATCAATAATGACTTATTTTCAGGAACGGGTAAATCCAAAAGTTTGCAAAACCTATCGATGCAGCTCAGAAAGTGTTGTAACCATCCTTACCTATTTGTGGGTGAATATAATATTTGGCGCAAGGAAGAGATTGTGAGAGCATCAGGAAAATTTGAGCTACTTGATCGGTTATTACCTAAACTTCATCGAGCAGGGCACAGAGTACTCCTTTTCTCACAAATGACTCGTTTAATGGACATTCTCGAAGTATATCTTCAACTACATGACTTTAAGTATCTGAGGCTCGATGGTTCAACAAAGACAGAAGAAAGAGGCACTTTGCTAAAGCAGTTTAATGCTCCGGATTCTCCTTTTTTCATGTTTCTCTTGAGCACACGTGCAGGAGGTCTTGGTCTCAATTTGCAAACGGCAGATACTGTGATTATATTTGATAGTGATTGGAACCCCCAAATGGACCAACAAGCAGAGGATCGAGCTCATCGTATTGGTCAAAAAAAAGAAGTGAGGGTCTTTGTTTTGGTCAGTGTTGGCTCGGTTGAAGAGGTGATATTGGAGCGGGCGAAGCAGAAGATGGGCATTGATGCCAAAGTGATACAGGCTGGATTGTTTAATACAACTTCCACAGGTTAGTCTGTTTGGAGGATTAGGGACATGAATTAAGAAACCAAAGTATAGAGTAATAACCCCAACTTGGGGAAGTAACAATACAAGAAAGAGAAAGTAAGGTATGTGCCCTACTTTCCAATTCTACCCTTAAATATGAGATAAAAAAATTCATTACCCCCTCTGTTATTAAGGGTAAAATTGTTGTTTAGTTAATAAAAAAGTGTAATAATTACATACGTCTTTTTCATATGAAAAAAAAAACATTTATTTTGGGACAGAAGGAGTATGTTTGATGTCCCATTTCGTCAAATAAAAGCTGAATTTGGTTTTATTTGTTTGCTTTTACAGCTCAAGATAGGCGAGAGATGCTTAAAGAGGTGATGCGTAGAGGTACAAGTTCACTCGGAACAGATGTACCAAGCGAGAGAGAAATTAATCGTCTAACGGCCCGATCAGACGAGGAGTTTTGGCTTTTTGAGAAGATGGATGATGAAAGAAGACAAAAAGAGAGGTACAGATCTCGACTTATTGAAGATCATGAAGTACCAGATTGGGCTTACACCAAACCCGACAACCCAAAGGACATGAGGGGTAAAGGGTTTGACTACGAAACTGCTAATCTCTCTGGAAAACGACGTAGAAAAGAGGTCGTGTATGCTGATACGCTTAGTGAACTACAGTGGATGAAAGCCGTTGAACATGGAGATCAGTACTTGAAACATCACCCAGCTAAAGGAAGAAAGGAACAAATACCTGAAAGCTCCAATACTCGTAACAATGTGGAAGATGATGTGATGGAATTGAAAAACGTAAGTGAACGTGGCTCGGGTTTGACGTTAAAAAGGATGAAATCCCCAAGAAACGAGCATTTGAACGTGGATGATGGAAGTAGTAGTGGTGTTGGAGACTTGCCAACATGGAAGACACATAAGAAAAGATCAATCCTTCGTTATGTCGGGTGATTCTGGTAGAATTTGTGTTTTTTGGGATCCTGACGATGAAAATGTGGTGTTAGAATTATATAGTTTTGTGTTGTAACATGGTGCAATAGGGTTAAGATGGTTTACTTTGAGGCCATTGACAGCATATGGGTTTTTGATGGTGGCCATTATTATTTCAGTGTATCATGTGCTACGCATATAAAGCAGTTCTGTATGATGTCACCCTGTGTTTTTCACTTAAAGGCCAGAATTTACACACAGCTTCAAGCCCGATGTGAAAAGCCTGGTTTTAGTTGGTTTGAACCGGGCCAAAAAGAGCTCGATCCAGCCCATTTTCACATCCAAAGTTCGGTCCTACTCGGCCTTTGTTTTGCTTACGACTTGCGGAAAATGGGTTTGGAAGGTATGGTCCTAAAGCACAAAAGGCTGGTTTTGTGCGTCTCTTTTTAAAATAGGTTTGATTCAGGGTCCCTTTTAATTCATTTAAATAGTATTTGAATTAAAGTCTAGGCAATGATATAATCTCTCTCTTATATAAACTACATGAAATAAAAATAAGTTTCCTTGATTCAAACTAACTCTTTCAATCATGCATTTGTCATTCAAATTGATGGGTGCTTGTTGGCTTATCTCCAAATCCAACCCATACAACACTAAACAAGTGATCTACTTATCCATGAATGTTTTTACAATTCAACCTTGAATGAGTGATAGGAAAGATTGCTATTATTATTTAATAGCTTCCATCATCGGTGTTGGTTTTTTGTCTTAATTTTTCCTATACTCAAGCTAAGATTTTTAGCCTATCATGACTTGAATGAGAAACATTCTTGAAAGAAATTTAATGTGTTAGAAAATGATTAATATGATCTAAAAGGATTTGCCAAAATCCAGGTAGTATGGTGGACTGAATATGTACAAAAATAAAAGAAAATGTCTTGAGAAAGTCTATGTTTGTCAAGAAAATCACCTTGCATAACCATGTTGCCGCATGGTGCATGCTATAATATCGGCTGTTAAAAGCATCCAAAAGTAACCAAAATAGTAAGACAAATAAAAAGTGGGGAAATGATTAATACAAAACATGCACGTCGAAAAGGACAAACACAACTTCTTTGCGGCTTCTATCGTGGTCTTCTTTTCATCTTAATACAACAAAACGAGATTTGATGGTGGTTCTATATGTGCCATATCTTTGTATATACACACAACCACAATATTTTTAAGATATACATATATAGATGGAGATGATCGATGAGTGTGTACGGGGAAGGAGAGGTGTTGTAGTTTTTCACACACACATATACACACAAAGGCAGAAGACGGTGGTTTTGCCACTTGAGGGTCATCGGAGGGGTAGGAAAGGGGATACATTTTTACCAGATACAAAACACTAGAATTAACAGAAGTTTAATCAAGAAAACTTTCGTCCTACTCAATACTCTCCTTAAAACAGTGTATTAGATGAAAATATAGTAAGTTGTATCCCACCATATACAAAACTTTTTTTTTTGACTAAAAAGCCTAGTATACTTATATAAGTCCCTTTCTTCGACAAGTATGAACGGACAACAACACAAGCTCACTCCGGCCTTAACAATGTCCTTTACTTTACTTTCGAGTCACTCAGGAAGAATATAAGTATAACATAGCATCATGTTAAAGAAATTTTCTTTTACACACGAAATTTATAATATTTTTATTAAAGAAACAATATGTACAATATGTGATGGGATTACAATCTTAACTATAATTATACATCTAAAAGACTTTTTAAGGATTTTCCTTTCGGGAAGTCCCCAAAAGATTTCAACTAAGCTAGGGAAGAAGAAAGTACCTTAACTAGATGAAAGCACACTTTATGATACAAAAGCTTTTACATATATTACAATGAGAGAGGCTAAAATTTTAGAGAGGGGTTGTTGGAAAGTATGGAGGCTTTTTCTTCTTTTGCTAAGCCCACAATTAGTTTCAAAAATTAATTTACTATTTGGTTTTAATAATTCTTTATATAAGTAAAGCCCTCCATCCATTTGTTGGGCTTCACTAGGAGAATCTGATTGCACAATATATTTATTGGGAACTAAAGGTTTGTGTATAATACAATTTGAGCACCTTGAATCTACTAAGGCTGTACAGTTAATAATATAACTGTCTAGTCTAACTTGACATTTTACTTTTAAAGTTTTTACGTTTTCTGTATTACATACAACTTGAATATTGTCTAAATTGTGAACGATATCAATATTCCTATACTTCAAAATTGAAAATACTTAACCCTTCCAATATTTCAAGGCATCCATTCTCGTTTCATATACTTAACTGTTTTTCAGTAATTTCTGTTCTTATTAATATGAATTAAGATTCAAGTCAAATTTAACCACAATTCATGATTTGAAAATATGAATTTCTAATTTGTCAAATCAATATCTTATAGCATTATATATTAATTTAATTAATTTAACTTTTAATATAGATTTTTTTTGTAAAAAAAAGATTAGTCAAAAATCCTATGTTAGGAGGGTCAGCCAAATAAGTTAAGCATCACGAGTTTAGAAAATCATTCAAGGGGAGTCAGCCCTATGAATTGCCACAGAGACATCTCAATCTTTCTATATATATATATATATATATATATATCTATCTATCATTCAGTGTCGATCTTTTATCTACTTATCAATATGGGATAGACAAAACTCAATCACAATTCAAGATTAAAGAATATTCAATCTTAGGGTGTCACATTATGGTTGTGGTTCTTACTTTTAAATATAGAAAGAATAAAGATTATATATATAATTAATTTTTAATATTGATTAACCCTTCTTGCAAAAAGAGAGTTGACTAAAATGAACCAACCCCATGTGTTCGGAGGGTCGGCCAAAATGCTCTAACCACATGTGTTAAGAGAATCAACCAAGAGGAACCAACCTCATGAGTTGTCACAAAGGCATCTCGATCTCATATTACATATCCAACATGTCAATCTTTCAACTCTCAATCAGTGTGGGATATATAAAACTCAATCACAATTCATGATTGAAGAATATTCAATTATTAGGTGCCGCATCAACGATTCCGCTTCTTACTTTCAAAAACATATTAAAGTTATCTGTTCAATTAATATTTAGTATAAATTAATTTTTTCACAAAAAAAGGTTGGCCAAAATGAGTCAACCGGCACTACAAGAAAAATGAACTGCAGAGAAGGTATTGTTTTGTATTTAAAAGTCGTAAAAGCTTCTCTAAAGCCTTTAGATAAGCTTTTCAATTTTGTCAAAGAGCTTCTCTGTGTAGCGGTAGGTAAAGGTTTTAGAGAGGGTTTTCGAAGGGTGTGTTTTTGTTAGCCTTTAGAGACACTTATTTGAGGCTTTAGATACACTTTCAAAACTTCTCTAAAGGTTAGTCAACTTTTTGTTTAAAGCTTCTCTAAAATATATATATTAGTGACACTTTTCAGGTATTTGTGACGGTTTGTACGAGTTACTAAAAGATACTTTTAGAGAAGATAATGGAAAAGCTTC
>NC_037544.1:24695738-24697508 GCF_001531365.2 Cynara cardunculus var. scolymus | reverse complement strand
AGGGAACGATGAGGCGGAAGTCCCAACATTCCCCCTCCACATTGGTGCGGCCCTAGCTCTGATACCAATTGTTGGACCGATACTAGGGAACCGCCCACATGATATTGTCCGCTTTGGGCTGCCCCTCCCGGCAATAACCCCTCACGGCTTTAAAACGCGTCACTGGTAGGAGTAAGATCCCCTCTTCCTTATAAGGAAGACGAATCCCCCTAGCCTCACTGATGTGGGATGCTCCTGCATTGCTACAGGAGCGTTGGGTTTAAGAATCGCGGATTTGACCGGCTCGAGGGAACGATGAGGCGGAAGTCCCAACATACACAAACTCAAAATCTTCTCTAAATATTATCTTTAGTTACACTTTTAAAAAATCAATTCATTCTCTAAAAAGTATATTATATATTTATTTCATCCATAATTCAGCTGCATATATATATATATATATATATAATAAAATTAAACTGATAAATAATATTAAATTAATCAAGAACAAATTAATAATAATCTCAAAACAATTTAATATATATAAGAACCATCCAAATATAATATTCAACTAGTTCATATATCGTCTAAATTTATCAACAAAAAAACATCCAAATAATTGCGCGCATATGTTTGAAAGTTCAGTGATTCAACCACGTGAACTTAGACAATTGCTTGTGAGTTTAGACAATTGCTTCAAACCTTTAAAGATAAACATATTATAATTTCAGTATAATGTCTAATCACGATGCATCTAGCAACGCGCCGGTCTCTCAAGAAATTAGGGATGACAACCTCAACTTAGAAGGGAATGTCCAAGAAAATGTGGACAATGACGATGAAGCCCAACTATCACCTCGTACTGAGAGGTTATTGAAAATAATGAATGATCAAACACGGGCTGCTCTACGAGAACAAAGAATAGAGTTTGAAAGAAAGTTATCTGAAGTGCAAAATCCAGTTAATGCTCAGAATCCGGTTGTCCAAGGACCGAAGCTGGATAATGAAGACGTACCCAAACCAAGGTCGGACCAACCTTCATTTAAAACCTTTAGAAATAGTGGTGCTACAGAGTTCTCGGGATAGAAGGACCCAGTACTTGCAATGCAATGGGTCGAAAATACTGAAAAAGTATTCAGGATTGTTTACGTACAGGAGGAGGATAAAGTACGTTATGCAACAACGACATGTACCGATCGTGCACTCACTTGGTGGAACGCCACAAATCGATCAATGGATCCTATTACTAGGGATAGGACGACATGGGAAGAGTTTCAAGTGCTGTTCTTCGAACAATATTGTCTGGATTATTTGAAACAAAAACTTGAGAAGGAATTCCTAGATCTCAAACAGAGATTCATGTCGGTGATTGAATATGAAACAGAGTTCAATCGGAAGCTTCAGTTTGCCCAATGGTTTGTACCAAGTGAAAAGGACAAGATTAATCATTTCGTCAATGGTCTTCGACGGAATATTCGTGATTTCGTCACCAATCGTGACGTACCATCATTTACCAAAGCAGTTGAGTATGCAAGGAAATGGGAGCATGACCTGAGTCTTCCTGATGGTTCTGATGTACCGGAGAAACGATCGAGAGTTGAGAGAACCTTCTCGACCCCGACATCTAGATCATCTCGATTCTTCAAGCCGAGACGAGCTCAATCGCATAATACACCACATACTACCTCACAGGCTTATACAATGCAGTCAAATATGCCACAGAACTGCAACTGATGTGGCAAGAATCACCAGGGACGATGTAGTGGTGATCAAACTTATGTACGATGCTTC
>NC_037544.1:24692967-24694713 GCF_001531365.2 Cynara cardunculus var. scolymus | reverse complement strand
TTTATCCGACCAAGCACATCTCCTTGGGGTGCTTCAGTCCTGTTCGTTAAGAAGAAAGACGAAACTTTTCGGATGTGTATAGATTACCGTGAGCTTAACAAGGTAACTATAAAGAACAAATATCCATTACCGCGAATTGACGATCTTTTTGATTAGTTGCAAGGAGCGAGATATTTTTCTAAAACTGACTTACGGTCTGGCTATCACCAACTCAAGGTACGGGAGGACGATGTACCCAAGACTGCTTTTCGGACCCGTTATGGGCATTAGAGATCCTCGTAATGCCATTCGGACTTACAAACGCACCTGCAGCGTTTATGGACTTAATGAATCGAGTATGCTATCCTATGCTCGACAAGTCCGTGATCGTATTCATCGATGATATTTTGGTTTACTCAAAGTCTGAAAATGAACACGCTTCACATTTACGTCAAATGCTAGAATTATTGAGAAAAGAACGACTCTATGCAAAATTCTCGAAATGTGAATTCTGGCTTCGTCAGGTACAATTCTTGGGGCATACCGTATCCAGAGACGGTATTTCTGTAGACCCAGCCAAGATCGAAGCAATTCAAGAATGGGAGCAACCAAAGAATGCTTCGGAAGTTCGGAGTTTTCTGGGTCTGGCAGGGTACTATCGACGATTTATTAAGGACTTCTTTAAGATCGCAGTACCATTAACCTCTTTGACTCGTAAAGATGCTAAATTTGAATGGAATGAGGCCCAAGATCGAGCATTTCAAACTTTAAAGGAATGTCTGACACATGCGCCTATACTCGCTCTACCTGAGGGTAACGAAGACTTTATAGTATATAGTGACGCATCTCGACTTGGTCTTGGATGTGTCTTGATGCAGCGAGGCAAAGTGATTGCATATGCTTCTCGCCAATTGAAAGATTATGAGAAKAACTACCCTACTCATGACCTTGAATTAGCAGCGGTGGTATTTGCTTTGAGGCTTTGGCGACACTATCTCTATGGTACGAAGTGTCAACTTTATACTGATCACAAGAGTTTAAAGTATTTATTTGATCAACAGACATTGAACATGCGTCAACAACGTGCTATGGAACTCATCAAAGATTATGACTGTGAGATACTATATCATTCGGGTAAAGCCAATGTAGTGGCAGATGCTTTGAGTAGGAAGACGCGCTCTGGACTTCTATGCTACTCTATCACTCACACGTCGATTAAGTATAATCTATTTGATGATATTCGAAAATAGCAGATTGAGGCTTTGAAGCCTGAGAATGTCAAAGTAGAACGAATGGTAGGATACATTGATTCTCTCTCTGAAGATGGACGTGGCTTGAAGGTCTTTAAAACCCGAATCTGGGTCCCTAAACTTGACGGCATGCGAGATGTTGTTTTAGCGGAAGCACATAAGTCACGATTATCAATACACCCAGGGAGTACCAAAATGTACCAAGATCTTCGTTTAGATTACTGGTGGCCTGGGATGAAGACTGATATTGGACGTTCTGTAAAGAAATGTACCACATGCTTACAAGTAAAGGCTGAACACTAGAAACCGTATGGTAGTTTACAACCTCTTGAGGTACCAATGTGGAAATGGGAGGAATTAACGATGGATCTGGTTACTAAACTACCGAAGACCCAACATCAAAACGACAGTATTTRGGTTATAGTTGATCGATTGACCAAATCTGCATTGTTCTTACCTGTCCGAGAGTCTTACTCTATGGATCGATAGGCGTGGTTGTACATTGATGAAGTTGTCT
>NC_037544.1:24691459-24692777 GCF_001531365.2 Cynara cardunculus var. scolymus | reverse complement strand
ACGGGAGAGAAAGTTTTAGTTGGTCCCGAATTCATTCAGATCACTCATGACAAAATTCAGATTATTTGCGAAAGAATGAGAGCTGCCCAAGATCGTCAAAAGTCTTATGCAGATCATCGCAAAAGGCCAATCGAGTTCTCGGTAAGTGATATGGTAATGGTGAAAGTTTCTCCTTGGCGAGGTGTGCTTCAATTCCGAAAACAAGGTAAGTTAAGTCCACGATTTATTGGCCCGTTCAAAGTATTGGAGCGTATCGGAAAACAGGCTTATCGACTAGAGTTACTGGAGGAACTTATGGGGATACACGATGTGTTTCATGTCGGGTACTTACGTAGATGCTTGGGTAAACATGAAGAGACGGTGCCCTTAGCTGAAGTCAAAGTAGATGAGAAATTAAGATACATTGAAGAACCAGAATCAATTCTGAACGAGAGAAAAGTGAAACTACGTAATAAGGAAGTAGACTTGGTATTGATCAAGTGGAAACACCATCGGGGACCAAATTGGACGTGGGAGCGTAAGGATGAGATGAAGGAGAAATACCCATCTTTATTTCCATAACAGTGATTTCGAGGACGAAATCCTCAAAAGGAGGAGGTATTTGTAACATCCAATTTCTAAGATGCCAATTATTTGCTTAGTATATTTAATTATTGAGTTGAAGATAACTTATGATTTAGTGAGAGTTTGGGTCTGAAATTTTAGAATTATATTTCTTAAGAATATATTAGAGGATTTGAGAAAATTTTACGTCTAAAAGATACGTAAAACTGATTTTCTTGGGAGATATTTTCTGGAATATTTTTGTTGGATGTTATAGATTATCTCTTTATGAACGTGTAGGCGAAAACCTCATAGAAAACGGAGGTCTGAGCGAAAAGTTATGAATAATTTAAGTGTTGATGGTCAAAATGGGTACCTACCCGGCCCAACTCGAGTTTTAGCATTATAAATTGGAGTTTTGTCCCATTTTTTATGTCATCTAAGTACAGAACTCACACACACATTAGAGGTGCGATTTTCACACACATAGGCTTGATTCAACTCAAATCAAAGAAGAACTACAAGATCTTTGAAGAATTTGATCATCAAGTAAGGTATAATCCATTCTTTGCAGTTGTTCTTAGTTGACATTCTTGTTTTATGGATTGCATGTTGAGATAGAATTAGGGTTTCATATGGATTTGATCTTAAGTGTATAAAATGAGTGCAGTTTAGTGTTTATAGCATGAAATGGTCATTAGATTCAAGAGATTATCAAGATTTATGCAAGTTCATCATATGAACTTTGACTTGATTAAGTCAATAATTTGGGAGA
>NC_037544.1:24689577-24690823 GCF_001531365.2 Cynara cardunculus var. scolymus | reverse complement strand
TTTGGAATCGAAATGGTTTGAGAAAAATGTATGAAGATGTGATTTTCGACTTAAGAATGCATTGAAAGTGTGCAGACTTGGAAAATCTGTATAAAATTGTAGAAAAATTGAAATGAGGCGAGACCAATTTCTTTAGTTAGATATTTTAGTCTAGTTTATTTCTTATTTTATAATCAAGGCATGAATCCGAGTTTAAAATGGGCAAAATAGTTCTGCATGCAGCAGCTGTACATAGAAATTTAGGTAAAATGTTCAAATAGGATATGTGTATTTCATGTATTTCTTATATTGATTGCTTATGAGATTTTGTGCATTTACTCCAGGGGGTAATTAAGACGTATTTTGATACTTTGGAAGCAATCTAAGTGTGGTAGATTGGACTTGCTTTGTAAACTCAATTCGGAGCTTTTCGGTATTATACGGTTGCCCGGTGAGTTATATAGTTAATTGTTACATATTGATTTGAACATATATATTTTCATATGAATGTTTTTGGTTTTAAATGGAGTCACACGATCTTGATTTGTCTTTGATTCCGTCTCTTGAGTCGATTCCATATTACTATCTCGGTACATCGGTTTGCTTTTCGGATCCGAACTCGTTGTTTTGTTCCTTGAATTGTACTCCATAGTACGGGTACTACTTCGTGTGGAACGCTGGAAGTTTATGGCAAAGTCAAGATCCCGGGTTGGACGGGTGAGACTTTATGCGGTTGTGAATACTCATTGCTCGAAGAGGAGGAAGAGCAATGAGTAGGGAACCTTGGCACATACCCGGTAGAGGAAGGCGGGCAGTGCGAGGTTTCCCGTAATGTATGATTTCTGACTCAGACTTTGGCATGAGCCCGGGAGGTGAAGAACGGGGTGATGCACTTCCTTTGTTATGTATACCGATTCGATCCCTTGGTTCTTGATAATTATTAGTTTTCTAACGTTGTTGAATATATTTGGTCGTTGATCCTGTCTTTTTGTTGTATTGAGCATCAATGGTATGGTATATTATGGTGATTTGAATATGGAATCCTATGATCTTGGCATCCGGTACGTATATGTTCACTCGGTTCCTTGTAAGTCTCGGTTCACATCTGGATGATGTCTTGAACTCTTTTATTGATAAGAGTTTATTATGTATGTTTATAAACATGTGTGATATTGATATGTAATACTTAACTATTTAGCTCACTAAGCGTTGGCTTACCATTTAAGTGGCAACCTCTCTCAGGAAAGAAGACGGACAAAAAGATAGA
>NC_037544.1:24686279-24689085 GCF_001531365.2 Cynara cardunculus var. scolymus | reverse complement strand
CATAGTCTCACCTCTGGTCCTCCATGGCCTCTGGTCTTCCAGACTTAGCCATTTCAGCAGCCTCTGGACCATTGCCTCTGGTCCTTCATAGTCTCGCCTCTGGTCCTTCATAGTCTCACCTCTGGTCCTTCATGGGCTCTGGTCTTCCAGACTTAGCTATTTCAGCAGCCTCTGGACCATTGCCTCTGGTCCAACCATTGCCTCTGGTCCAACCATTGCCTCTGGTCTTCCTCTAGACTTAGTTTTTTTTAGCAGCATTTTCAGATTTTCCATCATTGGCTCCGATTGCTTTGTCAAAACTTTTGGAATAATTTAGGATCAATTTTGGTCCTAATAATCAGTAAATTATATTTTATTGAAGATTTTATAAAATTGGTAATTTGGGGTTTGCTCGAGCGTGATGTTACAATTAATTTTTGTTATATAGACAACTTTTTTGCAAATAGAGAGTTCATCAAAATGAGCAAACCCCATGAGTTTAGATGGTTAGCCAACATGAACCAGTGATATGAGTTTATAGGGTTAGCCAAGAGAACCCAATCCCATTAGTTAAAGTAAAGACACATCAACCTCCTCTTATATACTTACCATCAATTGTCGATCTTTCATCTCTCCATCAATATGTGATACACAAACTCAACCTTTGGTAAGAAATATATAATACTCAATTTTTAGGGTGACACATCATTTCTTGTGAATCTTATATATAGAAAGACTCCTATATATATAAAGACTTTTTATAAAGATGAATCTTTTTGCTAACAAAGGGTTGACCAAAATGAACTGTTGGGTTTGAGTAAGAGCTTTAATGTTGTATTCAAGTTTCTCCTTAGTTTACTTACCTTGTAATAGTGTAGCTTTACTATTTTCCTTAGTATAAATAGTATTTTCATTGTAATTGTCATTACCAAGTAATTAGCAGWTTGTAATCAAGATTTGAGCTGTAATTTTCTCTCTCTCAATCAAAGCAATCTTTGATGATATTCTCTCTACTATTCTATTCATCTTGATTCTTGAAGATCTTATCATGTTTGTATGAATCTTGGACTTCACAATTGGTGTCAAAGCAGACTGCAGCAGTTTCGATTAGAGGATTAAACAATTTTTGCACATTTTTTCACGAATTTTTGAAGATTCATCGATCTGGGTCTATGATGTTCATCACTGTTCTTGAGTGTTCATCGTCCAGATTGAGTTTTTGAGCCTAAATTGGCTATTTTTTTAGTATTATTTGAAAAGATTTACATCGCTAGATTCGTTTCTGTATTTCGAATAATCTTGATTCACACTATTTTTTATTTTAAGCAAGTTTTAAACCTGTTTTAGTCGAATTTTGAGTTTTCGTATTCTGGAAAATATTCTTCAAAACTCATATTTTTTCATGTTTTGATCCAAATTTTTTGTAAAAAGTGTGAAATTTTGCGTTTTTGGTTGAATATTAGTCCGCTTAAGACTTGTGCAATTTAGGGTGTTATCCGCTTGATACTTGTGCGATTTAACATCCGTGTGAATTTTGAAGTGTTTGATATAGGTTTATCCGGACAACACTTGTGCGGATCATTGAGCGATTTAAACAATCCGGCTGGTAAGCCATTGGTAACTTGAACGGATTAGTGGGCGATTTACATAATCCGACTGGTAACTATTTGATCGATTTAATTCTTTGACTTTTGATCGATTTGTTTTAGAAGGACTTATACGTATTTTGACTTGTTGACTTTGACTTGTTGACTTGTTGACTTGTTGACTTTTTACGTCCGATTTTCATTTTGGAATTTTGACTAAGTGTTGAAAACATCCGATTTGAGAATTTTAATTCAAATTGATTTTTGTGCCTTATCCGTATTACATTTTGCTTAATCCGTCTGAATTTTGCATAATTGGTTAAATCTGGTTAAGTGTTTTGTGCGATTTAAGATTGCTTGTTGTCCGGACTTCTAATCCGGATAACTTGATTGAAAAGTCTATCTTGTTGACCGGACTTTTAATCCGTATAAGCTTGACCGGATAAGCTTTTGTGCCTAAATTGTTCTAAGTGTTGAATATGTGCAAAGTTTTGTTTAGAGATTATCATATATATTTTTTGTAAACTGATCCTTTAATTCAAACTTTGAACTGCAGTTGATCCTATTTCATACAAATTGATACTATGAGTTCACGAGAAGCAATGGCTATTGCTACTGACACCAAGCCACCTGTTCTGTTTCGTGGTGATTATAATCAGTGGAGAGATAGATTTCTGAACTTCATTGAGAGAATGAAAGAAGGAGATCTGATTATGCAATCTTTACTGGATGGTCCTGCTGTATACTTTCTAGAGATAACTGCTGATGTAGTAGAAGGCATACCTGCACAGAGAGTACTTAAACAAAAGCATCAATATTCATCTGAAGAAAAAGAGAGAGCTCATGCTGATGTGCTTTGCAAGTCTTATATGATGCAAGCACTGACTAATGATATTTACACCAGTATTGACAGTCATAAATCATCAGGTCACAGCATGTGGGTTCAAATTGAAAAGATGATGATGGGTTCGAAAGTGGGAACTCAGTTGTAGATTACTAACTGTATTTCAGCTTATGAAGAGTTCAAGGCTAAAGAAGGTGAAAGTCTTGATGATGTCTATAATAGGCTTGCCAGACTGCTTAATGAGCTGACAAAGAATGGAATTTCTAAAACTACAATAGAGATTAATGTTAAGTTTCTTAACAATCTCCAGTCAGAGTGGAAACCATTTGCTAATCATATCAGATTCAATAAACAGTTATCTGATATATCGATATTCATGAAATTTATGAAACTCTGA
>NC_037544.1:24677044-24686179 GCF_001531365.2 Cynara cardunculus var. scolymus | reverse complement strand
TGCACCACTACCCTTGGTATTTGATCTACCAAAGGGTACACACATCTGATTCATTTACTCAGCCTCTGAAGCTGAAGAAGAGGAAGAGGATGTCCAAACATCACGAGATAGTTCTTCTCTCGAAGGCTATCAAGGACATGATGGAAGTCCTTCGCGGTCTACCTTCACACAAGGCCAAGAAGGCGCCTCAGGAACAGAGGCACAACCTGCAGCATCCGTTGTTGTAGGGGTTACCCCCTTAGCCGATCTGGTCACCAAGGCTGAGTTCCAGGCCTTTGTTGATACAGTTTCGCGCCTCATGCTCGAGCAACCGCCCAAGCAAACGACAACGCCACGATGACCAAGACCCCGATGATCAAGGTCTTGGACCTCGTGAGGGGGAGACAGAGGCGGCGGCTGCATATACATCTCCATCCGCGGCTGCATATAATATACATCTCCATCCGTTGCACCAACGCAACCATCACCACCCCACCATCTGTCATCCAATGAAAACATGGAAGTTGATGTTTTACTTCTAGATTAGTGTTTGTTCTTCATATGTGTATAGATTAGACTTTGTTATTTCATTACTTAGGGGGAGATTGTTAAACCCYACAATGCAAAATGTAAAAAGTAATGAAAAACAAACAAGTGATGAAGAACCAGAAGACCAATGAAGATATCAAGGCAGAAACAACCAAGTCTGGATTCGACCAGAAGATCGATGGACAGACTAACCAGAAGATCGATGAACAGGCCAACCAGAGAACCGATGGACTAAGTTAGACCATTGGATCGATGGAAAGACCAACCATTGGACCGATAGATGAAGTTCAACCAGCGGACCGATGGATGATGCGATGGAAAGTATTCTCATTGATACGATGGACAGACTAACACTTAGAAGATTTTCTAAGTTTTCATCCAAGCGTGCAATGAAGACTTGAAGATAAGGATGAAATCACCACATAGATAATGACAGCTGGAGATGACGAATCAACAGCTGGAATTATAGTTTATCTTGATAATAATTATTATCCAAGTAAAAGATAAACCTTATCTGTTAGCTAGACTATTTGCTAGAAAGTAGCAATAGATAGTTTTCTTAGCATTAGTCATCTAGTATAAATAGACGACTAGGTCTATTGTAAAAAGTAAGCATATGTGCGTACGTGAGAAAGGTTTTTACTCTTTGTTTTAAGTTTCATTATTAATAAAGTAAAACCTTTGAAGCTCAAGTTTRTTCTTGAATGTTCTTATTTTAATCTTGAGTCTTCATAACTTTCTTTGTAAAATCACTATAATTTGGTTATTCATAACTAGATTATTAGTGTTATTGAGAGATCTGGGATCAACAGACTTTTTGTTCGTTGTTGATGGTTTGTTGTTGTTTCCTTTGTTGGTCCTTATTTTAATAGTGGTTTTGCTTTTAGAAAATTTGACTTTTTGTTCTAAATTATGAAAATCGGTAATATGTTAATATATTGAGTATCAATATATTTTCGTAAGCGAAAAAGAATTTGAAATTATATTTAAATTTATTGATAAATAACATTTTATGTTAGCTCTTAATACAATACATATGGTAAACAATAATTTTCAATCAGCACTTACTCCAGAAAGAGGGACATAATGGTCTTTTTGACATAATCAGCACTTAATACAAAATGTTTGGTAAACAAGAAAATCCAATCAGCACTTACTCAAGTCAGACCTCTTACCACAGTCAGACCTCTTACCCCAATCAGCACTTAACCAAAAATATTGGTAAACGGCCCCTAAGACTACTTAATAAAAGAATACAAGAATAATAACAAGAATGTAACACAATAATATCATATCTAAAACTATTACAACGAATATAAAAGAAGAAAAGAAGAACTAACAGTAATAGAATGTATAGATCGGAGATCGATCTTTGAAGAATATTGAGAGAACTTCTTTTCTATATGAAAAATCTAGAGAGAATCAATAGAATGAGATATGGAAAAATGAGTTGAAAGATGAGCTGTTACCAGTGATGACAGCTTTATATAACAATTGTAGTTGTCCAGGTTTACCCCTTCAAGACTCCAGCTAAGTGCTCCGCTAACCTCCAACTTCTCCAAAATGTGAGGCACACCCCTTCTACTTAGATATCAACTTCATCTTTTCTTTATTTACAGAATCTACCCAATCCTGTTAAGACATTAACAATCAAGAGACATTCAAAGTGAAGTCAGTTAAGTCAATATTGGATAATGAATAAAATGTGTATTTTAACAATATTCTATAATAATTGTGGAGACGAAAAAAATTGTTTGTATCTAATTTGGTAGACAAAAATCATATTTTTTATGTTGAATCTTATTTACGTCCCCCAAACCAGACAAAAATAATTTTTGCGTGTCCACAATTATCATGGTTTTATTTTAAAACCTATAACCATGAAGTTTGTTCTTAAAAAAGTTAAAAACAAAAACCAGTTTAAATATCGTCTCTCTTTTATTAAAAACACCTCGAAAATAGTAAATTAGGACCAAATTCCATGACCATGGGGCGATCCCTTCTTTTTGTACAAAAAAGTAAAAAAATAATAATTTAAAAAATCATTTTGCTGGGTCCCACATGTATCACTTTGTTTTTATTTATTTATTTTCATTTTTTAAATATCGATTAAGAAGTGTTTTTAATAAATATGAGACGATATTTAAACAGTTTTTTTTTACCTTTTTGGGACCAAATGTCATGGTTTTAGTATATAAAATAAAACATTTTTACTCTCACAACCCGTAAACATAATCTACCATGACAAACCTTATAAAAATATGATTGTACGTGAAAATTTCTAATTTTTACCAAAAAAAATTAAACACATAAACTAAGCAACGAATGTTGTTATGTTTTTTCTTATAAGAAATGTTGATATTTTATAATAATTGTGGAAACGAAAAAAATTGTTTGTATCTAATTTGGTGGACAAAAATCATATTTTTTATGTTGAATCTTATTTACGTCCCCCAAATCAGACAAAAATAATTTTTGCATGTCCACAATTATCATGGTTTTATTTTTAAACCTATAACCATGAAATTTGGTCATAAAAAGGTAAAAAAAAACAGTTTAAATATCGTCTTTTTTTTATTAAAAACACCTCGAAAAAAATGAAAATAACAATAAAATAGGACGGATTACCCCCGGGGGGCGATTGGGTGACGTGGATCACCCCCGGGGGTAGATCCACGCAAAACGAGGTGAATAGTGTTGTACCCTAAAGTGATGCATGTGGGACCCACCAAAAATGATTTTTTTTAATTGTTTTTTGTACTTGTTTGGTCAAAAAGAAGGGGATCGCCCCCATGGTCATGGTTTCCCCCCCCCCCCCCCCCCATGTGGTCGTTTTGGCAATTTCGTGAAAAATTGTTATTTCGTTTGGTCATTTTGGTGATTTTCCCTAAAAAAATTTGGGATTACTAAGGAGGTGTTTGGGATTAATTATTTGTAACAACTTATGCTTTTCTACAAANGGACGGATTACCCCCGGGGGGCGATTGGGTGACGTGGATCACCCCCGGGGGTAGATCCACGCAAAACGAGGTGAATAGTGTTGTACCCTAAAGTGTGCATGTGGGACCCACAAAAATGATTTTTTTTAAAATTATTTTTTGTACTTTTTTGTTCAAAAAGAAGGGGATCACCCCCCGGGGGAGATCCATGTGGTCGTTTTGGCAATTTCGTGAAAAAATGGTTATTTCGTTAATATATCGGGTATATTTTGGTCATTTTGGTGATTTTCCCTAAAAAAATTTGGGATTACTAAGGAGGTGTTTGGGATTAATTATTTGTAACAACTTATGCTTTTCTACAAAGCACTTATCAACTTATTATATATATTCATACCCTCTCGTACACTACTATTCTCATCACGCGCAATTCAACTTAATCAAACTTGATAATTTTTAATTTAAAATTACGATTTACATCCTTATAATTATTTAATACACTTGTTTTATATCCTTTTATTTTTATAGTTTTCATTTCACACATTTGTCATATTACCATACATAATCGTATATTAACTAAAATATGTCAAAAAAAAATACGTTTATCTTTTACATATTATATCATTATAGTCTTATCAATACATTCAAAATAAGTTCAATATTAAAAAAATTTTAATTTAATCATATTATTATAGATAATAAATACTACGAAATTGTTTTTAGTGCATAGACTTTAAACCCTTACAGTTTTTATTTAATTTGTTTATATACTTTAGTTTATCATGTTCCATTTACACTCGTATCATATTAATATACATAATCAATATAATGAAATACATTTTTTTATAAATTAAAAATAGTCTCGTCGATAACTTCGAAAGAATCCCGGTATTGTATTTTTTGGAAATTAAGTGTATTATTTATCATCATAAATACGTAAACTTTTACACGTGATTTTTAACACTTACATTTTATAACTTTTTAGTCATTTAAGGAAGAGAAAAATTCAGATAAAAATGCCATAAAAATTAATTTAATAGATTGATAACACTACTAGAAAACCAGGTATCAGCGACGAATATCGGCGAGGGAAAATTTCCCTCGCAGATCAGCGAGGGAAATGCCAAAAAACTCATTCCCTCGCTGATCCCTCGCTGATCTGCGAGGGAATCAGCGAGGGAAATATTAGGTAGAAAGAATTACAACCCCCATCCCACCTAAAATTCTAGGAATTCTTTGATAGTTAGAATAGATTTATAGACCCGGCCGACTGATCCGTTTTAAATTTAAAAGATTTCTATAAGGCCTTTTCCTATTCCTTCTATGTCGTAGGGTTAAAACCAAAAAATATTTGTTGTTTTCTYGATGTTTTCTCACGTTTTCGAKAAAACCCTCTCGTAAAAGTATTTTAACAATACTTTGGCTGATATTAGTAGATGCTACTCGAACCACGCTTTTTCTATACATATCGGCATTTTAGGGAAATGCCAAAAAAACTCATTCTCTCGCTGATCCCTCGCAAATCAGCGAGGGATCAGCGAGGGAATTGCCAAAAAACTCATTCCCTCGCTGATCCCTCGCTGATTTGCGAGGGAAATTTCTTCTGCAAATTCCCTACCTGATCCCTCGCAGATCAGCGAGGGAAATGACAAAATTCAAATTCCCTCGCTGATCCCTCGCAAATCAGCGAGGGATCAGCGAGGGAAGTGACAAAATTCACATTCCCTCGCAGATCCCTCGCAGATCCCTCGCTGATCTGCGAGGGATCAGCGAGGGATTTTTCTATTTTTCCTATTTTCTCATTTTTATGTGTTATATGTACATATTTTTATGTGTTGATATCGTATGTATGCATGTCATGTGTTGTTTGTGTGTGTGTGTATATATATATATATGTATGCATGTCATGTGTTGTTTGTGTGTGTGTGTGTGTATATATATATATATATATATATGTTGTGCTTGCTAACCGCGATATGTGCATGTGTTATAAGTATATATACCCGTCGTGAGGAAAAATGATTTTTTCCATTTTTTTGATTTTACAACTACTAATTTAATTACTTATGAATTATTTATTAGATTATTGCAAAAATTAATTAATAAAGTTGATTAAGCCCAATAAAACTCATTAAGGCCCAATAAACCAAATAAAATCAAATAAAACTAAATAAAGTTCATTAAGGCCCGATAAACTCAATGAAGCCCGGTAAATAGATTAAGGCCCAATAAAACCGAACAAAGGCCAGTTAAATAGGTTAAGGCCAATAAAACCATATAAATCTGCATATAACAAACACACACACACACTGTCTATACATTCACATATACACATACCTTTAAACATATATTCATCTGTCCAATCGTGGTTAGCAACCAGTACACATCGTGTATATATGTGTATATAACATTGACCGATGGGTATATATACATATAACACATACAACGTCATGTAAACATATGTATATAACACGGGCTAACGGGTATATATACTTATAACACATGCATATATACATACGATACCTAAATATAAAAATATAACACATAAAATTCAAGAAAATCAAGAAAATAGGACAATTCCCTCGCTGATCCCTCACAGATCAGCGAGGGACATTTCTTCTGCAAGTTTCCTCGCTGATCCCACGCAGATCAGCGAGGGATCAGCGAGGGAAATGATAAAATTCAGATTCCCTCGCTGATCCCTCGCTGATCTGCGAGGGATCAGCGAGGGAATTGACAAAATTCACATTCCCTCGCAGATCCCTCGCTGATCTGTGAGGGATCAGCGAGGGATTTTTCTATTTTTCTTATTTTCTCATTTCTATGTGTTGATGTCGTATGTATGCATGTATATGTGTTTTTTGTGTGTGTATATATATATATATACATATGTTGTGGTTGTTAACCGCGATATATATAGATGTTGGGCCTAATGGGCTTTATTCGGTCTTATTGGGCCTACTGGATTAAGGCCTATTAAACCGAATAAAGTCAAATAAAACTGAATAAAGTTCATTAATGTCCGATAAACTCAAAATAACCCGGTAAATGGATTAAGACACAATAAAGCCGAATAAATCCGCATATAACACACACAAACACACCCACTATCTATACATTCACATATACACATATTTTTAAACATATATACATCGATCTAATCGTGGTTACCAACCAGTACACGTACACATTGTGTATATGTATATAGCATTGACCGACGGGTATATATATACATATAACACATACAACGTCGTGTAAACATATGTATATAACACGGGCTGACGGACATATATACTTATAACAGATGCACATGTATACATACTCTACCTAAATACAAAAATGTGTACATGTAACACATAAAAATCATGAAAATCATGAAAATATGACAATTCCCTCGCTGATCCCTCGCTGATCTGCGAGGGATCAGCGAGGGAATTGTCAAAAATTAATTTCCCTCGCCGATCCCTCACAGATCAGCGAGGGATTAGCGAGGAAAATTAATTTTTGACATTTCCCTCGCTGATCCCTCACAAATCAGCGAGAGATCAACGAGGAAAATTAATTCTTGACAATTCCCTCGCTGATCCCTCGCTGTTCAGCGAGGGATCAGTGAGAGATTTTTCTATTTTCTTGATTTTCTTGATTTTTATGTGTTATATGTAGATATTATTATGTGTTATTGTCGTATGTATACATGTATATGTGTTGTTTGTGGTGTATATATATATATATATTTTGTGGATGCTAACCGCAATTTGTATTATATGTACACATGTGTGTGTGTGTGTGTGTGTATATATATATATATATAGACTTGGGATCATGTGAGACCAATGGTTTTTCGTGAGACCCGTAAGACCAATTCTCAACCCTTGGATTAGATCTATAATCGTCAGATCTGAACATTCATAAACGCCACGAGACTTCTCAATAATTACAAAAGTGTCACCTTGCAACTTTAGACCATTAGATCATTAGCGTATAAAGTTGATCAATGAACATAAATTGGTCTTACGGGTCTCACGAAAAAACATTGGTCTCACGTGAACCCAACCCTATATATATATATATATATATATGTTTACACGATATACTGTTTTTCTTTTTGATCTTCTCTCATCCTATATACATTACTTGTTTTCTTTTCACAAAAAAGTAACTTTTAACTGATTATAGATTTGACTAATGCTTCCTGCTTTATTTGATGCACCCACCGCCTAAAACCATTGAAAAGACTATTCTGATTCATCTTTAGGCCACTTTCATCATAATATTCAAAATTCAAATAACCCACATCTCTACCTTTTTGATGCACCCACCAGTTGCTTTAGACCTTTAGACCCACTTTCATCATAATATTCAAAATTCAAATCATATAATTTTATTTATCACGTCGGAAATAAATTAAATAATAAAAAAATACCTTTTTAGCGACGGAATTTCCCTCGGAAATCCGTCGCTGATAACCACCTATAAATAACACTCATCATCTAGGTCAAGCCTCTATTATCAGATTCTACATGTTCTAACACAGATCAGTTCCTTCCCGTCGCTACCACCATGAAACCGATCGGTCGCCGACCACCACCGTCTTCCCGTTGCCGACCACCACCGTCTTCCCGTTGCTGACCACCACCGTCTTCCCGTTGCTAACCACCACCGCTTTCCCGTCGCTGGCCACGACCGTCTTCGAGCAACAGCAAGTCGCCGGACCTGTTGCCAACCACCACCGCCTTCCCATCGCCGACCACCACCGTCTTCGAGCAACAGCAAGTCGCCGGACCCGTTACATGATGCCATGACATGGGAAGAGCAAACACCTAATCCTTCTGCCCAAGGATTTTATAACATGTTACAAACTGTTGACGAGCCTTTATGGGATGGATGTAAAACTTTTTCAAAATTAGGGCCTGCGACGAGTTTGTTGCATTGGAAGGCAGAATGTAATGTACCCGAGACATATATGAAGTGTCCGACATGATTAATGATGTTGAAAACAATGATTATGTGGATGGAGAACAATTCTTTCAAGTCAACGAAAGGTAACTCATACAACGTTCTCATTGGGAAATGAGCTCGATGATGTTTGTCTTGCCACAGGGGAGGTAAACATACTCCATAATATAAATGAAGATGAAGGTGGCGATGAATCGAACGAATATAGCGAAGATGAACCAGAATTTGAAGACACAGATGATGATTCAAATAATGAAGATGATTCAAATAATGAAGATGAACCGATGTTATCTGATCATTCTTCTGATGAGTAGCTTGTCTTCTGTATGCTTATTTTACAGTTKTACATATATAATCGCGATTTGTCATTATCTTTTTTCATGATATAATATAATGTTTGTTTTTTCAGGAGATGTCATGCCGAGAGCGTGGTAGAGGCCGTCATGGGAGTCGTGGCAGCTCCATGTCTGGTAGGGGTAGCAATTATGCCCGTGCCGATGACATTGTAGAGTTTTCGGACACCGCTTTTCGCGGTTTAGATGAGCAAGAGGAGGCCATGGCGACCCCAGCTTCGATAGGTTCGGGGTCGGGGAGAGGCCCCAACATAGAGATGCTGACACCGAGTCATCCGAGCCACCGAAGACATCTGTCTTTGTTAGGCCATGGGTAAGTAGATGTGGTATAAGACTTTGTATTACATAATAAATTAATATGA